>NC_133188.1:6882500-6922500 GCF_049306965.1 Danio rerio
CCCAAGCAACAATTTAGAAATGCCGTCTAGAAAAAAAAAAACCCTCGTCTGTTTTTCGGATTTCACCACGTTCTCACCCTGTTATGAACTCGTTCGCTTTATTTTTTTGGATTCTGTTATTGTCTTACCTGGTTTCTGGAACCGCTCTTCCCCGGACTCGAACCCGGACGCCTTTGTCAACTCCTCCTCTCTGCATCTAAAGTCTGCCGACGCACACGATGAGCTGACCGGACAAACTGACTGCAGCGGGAAAGCCCTCCACACTGAGGTAAGCGGTCAGCCGGCAAGCGCGAAAGGGAATGGCGTCACACCGCCCCGTAGCATTCGCTTAAAAAAATTAAATGCAGCCATACGTACCTCCCGGGACGTATTTCGTGGTCTCCAGAAACGTCCGCTGGACTACGTTTTTAGAATGAGCCTGGGTTGCATTTGTTCTGTAGATTAGGGCTTCCCAAACTTTTCAGCCCACGACCCCCAAAATAACAAACGTAACACGAGCTAACTGGACAAACTGCTTGCGGTGGAAAAGCCAAAGTCCGTGTGGAGGCTTGCCCAGCCGGCGAATGCGAATAGGAGCGGTGTCACACGGCCCCGTAGCGTTCGCTTGAAAAAAGGAAATGCGGTCATACGTACCTCCGGCCACGTAAATCCCGGCCCCCAGAAACGTTCGTGGGGCAACGTTTTCAGAATAAGCTTGGGTTGTTTTGTTGTGCTAGGTACCCTTTAGAAAGGGTACCCATAAAGTGGTGTGGTGCAGTTCACTTTTTGCTACCTTTTCACAATGGAAACAGGCATAAAAGTCCCGACTCGTACCGTACTGTACCACTCAGTGGAAACAGGCCATAATAAACTGATAAAAACAGCCTTTTCATAGGCTATCAAATGATGTGATCAAATGTTACAGCATTTATGTACATTTTATTACATTTATTACATTTTATTTACACTATTTACATATTTGACACCCTGTTCTTTAAAAAAATATATATTTTTTATGAGCTGATAGAAATAATTTTCTTTGTTTGAATATATATATTTGTTTAGTTTCTCTCAGTTTAAGGCCATATCCCCTCCCATCCCCAGTGTATGTTGTTTAATACCTTGAAATAGAGACTTTCTGTGGCCGCTCTTCACTCTGAACTGTAACCTCACAATTGAGCAATTCTCACTGTCTGTATAGCCCGGCACAATGACACAAACCCAATTAACTTTGAGTAAACCCAATTTCACACTTGTGCTTCTAGTCACGTTGTCATGTTTGACAACATTTCCACCAGGACCCAACGGTGGGACACTTTGTTTGAGGCCGTGTAGATGTCAAACTCAAATTCATTATTTCATACAGTCATTTAAAAGTTTTTTTTTTTTTTAGACTGGCAAAGGATTGTTTCTCCCACAACACAAATGATGAATTTCCACAGAAACCGCTGTCAATGACTGTGAGCTTTATTGGACAGACCAAAGACTCATTTCATAGTGAATTATTAAAAAGCAAACCTCTAAAGAGGTAAATGAATACACTGTAAAACCTGATAAGTTGAGATAACACAAACTGTTTGAGGAAACCAATTATGACAAACTGTTCAAGTTTTGAAACAAAATGGTTTAAGTACTGTAAATTAATGTATATACATAAGTTCATTTGTCAACTGTAAATATATATATATATGTATATGTATATATACATATATATGTATGTATGTATGTATGTATATATATATATATATATATATATATATATATATATATATATATATATATATATATATATATATATATATATATATATATATATATATATATATATATATATATATATATATATGTATGTATATATTTTAAAACTATTATGCTTAGAAATGTGCTGAAACAATCTTCCCAGAACAGAACAGAAATTGGGGAAAATTATACAGGGGGGCTAATAATTCTGACTTCAACTGTATGTATATATATATATATATATATATATATATATATATATATATAYACACACACACACACACACACACACACACACACACACACACATATATATATATATATATATATATATATATATATATATATATATATATATATATATATATATATATATATATATATATATATATATATATATAAATATATATACATACAGTTGAAGTCAGAATTATTAGCCCCCCTGTTTATAATTTTCCCCAATTTCTGTTCTGTTCTGGAAAGATTGTTTCAGCACATTTCTAAGCATAATAGTTTTAAAAACCTATTTCTAATAACTGATTTATTTTATCTTTGTCATGATGACAGTAAATAACATTTTACTAGATATTTTTCAAGACGCTTCTATACAGCTTAAAGTGACATTTAAAGGCTTAACTAGGTTAATAAGGTGAACTAGGTAGGTTAGAGTAATTAGTCAAGTTATTGTATAATGATGGTTTGTTCTGTAGATTATCGAAAAAAAAAATTGCTTAAAGGGGCTAATAATTTTGTCCCAAAAATGTTTTTTTTTTAAATTAATAACTGTTTTTATTCTAGCCAAAATAAAACAAATAAGACTTTCTCCAGAACAAAAAATATTATCAGACATAGTGTGAAAATTTCATTGCTCTGTTAAAAATCATTTGGGAAATATTTAAAAAAGAAAATCAAATCAAAAGGGGGCTAATAATTCTGACTTCAACTGTATATGTATGTATGTATGTATGTATACAGTTGAAGTCGGAATTATTAGCCCCCCTTTGATTTTTCTTTTCTAAATATTTCCCAATTTATGTTTAACAGGGCAATTAATTTTTCATAGCATGTCTAATAATATTTTTTGTCCTGGAGAAAATCTTATTTGTTTTATTTCGGCTAGAATAAAAGCAGCTATTCATTTTTTAAATGCCATTTTAAGGACAAAATTATTAGCCCCTTTAAGCTATTTTTTTTCCCGATAGTCTTCAGAACAAACCATCATTATACATTAACTTGCCTAATTACCCTATACTGCAACCTAATTAACTTAGTTGAGCCTTTAAATGTCACTTTAAACTGTGTAGAAGTGTCTTGAAAAATATCTGGTAAAATATAATTTACTGTCTTAATGGCAAAGATAAAAGAAATTAATTATTAGAGATGAGTTATTAAAACTATTATGTTTAGAAATGTGTTGTGAAAATTTTTTCTCCATTAAACAGAAATTGGGGGAAAAAATTAAAAGGGGGCTAATATTTCAGGGGGGCTGATAGTTCTGACTTCAACTATATATATATATAGTTGATGTCATATACACATATTATTTGTGTTTATATCATCAATCATTTAGAGCAGAGGAGGGGGGTTTGTGGCCCCCACCTTAGTTTGAAAGTTTACTGTCAGTGCGACCTGCAAGTTAGTTTGTATGGCACAGTGTTGTGTGTAAAGCTAAACGAACCTACCAATCATGGTGGAGTATATGGCTCTCGGGGGCGGGACATTGGCTGGACTTAATGCGACAGAGAAACTTTTCTAAGTGAAAGTAACAGAAGCGTTGCCATGCAGTGTTTTATCTCATTCCTAGCTGGATGCCTCTTTTCTATTGGGCACAAAAAAAAAAAAAATACACAACAACAACTAATAAGTTAACTGAATTCCTTCATGTTGTCCCAACAATAATCGATTGTGTGGAACACAGCATGTTTTACAGCACAAAGTTGGTGAAGAGGCAAACTACTTACCAATGATAGCTAGATTTTAAAGCATGAATGACATGTTTTGCGTAACTACATTTTGGAAACATGCAATAGTGTTCTGAAGTTCCAACAATTGACATTTGCACTCAAAGCTTAGAGAATGTTAACACTGTTCTGAAAAATGTCACAAAGCAATTGAGGAAAAATTGTAACATTTCATGTTTTAGCTATTGTTGCCAGTGTCTAAAGAACATGATGACTTTATAAACAAACAACAAACATTATTTTTGAGTGTTTAAAACAGTAGCATACATTGATTTGTTGACTTTTTTTTTTGCAAGGGGATTTTTTTTTCTTCACATTTTTTGTTAATAAAATCTTTATTGAACTTTCAAATTGCATAAATCACTTTGCTTGAGGGAATCAAATTAAGAAATAAAAAAATTTCATTTTTAGGGATTTTCAGAATCAAAATCATTTCTTTGTCCCTTAATTTGCCTGTTTTGTCTATGTTTACTCTTGTGTATATTGAGCTTATGCGGCTATGTTAGGGGTGCTTCGATTGATCGGCTACAATTGTAATTAGGCAATAATTGCTTGTAAATACACAATCTGTGATGTCTCAATTTGCCGATCTTGTAGAACCGATCACATGCTGACACCAGAAGACGCATGCCTGCTGTCAAATCAAAACAGGCTTGCTGCTCTGCCATCTCATTTTCTATCTGGCTCGGGTAAAATAACAATAATATTTAATTACATGGTGAAGTAATGCATCTTTATTAAATAATTCTTGACAAGTCTTGTGTTAACAGCGAAAGCGATTCAGTCTGCAAACATTCGATGATCTCGTTCAAGTCTTTTCTGATTTTCTTTCCTGGAAGAAGCACATTCTCCTCAGTAACGTTTTGTGTTGCCAGATTTTGCTAGAAAAGTACACTGGTACAGTATTCTTGCTTTAATCAATACATTTATTTGACAGCTTTATAATATATGTAAAACACACACAAATATTACAATCCCAATACCAAAATGAAATGAATTGTCTTTAACTTATATTGCAGCCATACAAATCCTAATGTGCTTATATTTACAGAATACAATTTATTTGCTCACTGAAATCTTTGGAAATTTATTATTTTCATTTGTATCAATTAAATAATGGTTAAAAAGAATAAGCAGATCACAAATTGTGATTTTATTTATTTATTTATTTATTTATTTATTTATTTATTTATTTATTTATGTTTCTTTATATTTATATATGTATTTATTTATTTATTCATATATTTATTAATATATATTTATATTTATTTATGTATTTAATTTGTTTTGTTTTTGTTGAAAGCAAAATAACAAATTTTGAAGAATGTTAGAAACCTGTAACCATTGACAATTATGGTAGGGGAAAAACAAACAAACCTGTAAGTCAATGGTTGCAGGTTTCCAACATTCTTCAATATATCTCCTTCTGTGTACAACATTTTGGATTGTAATGGCAGAATTTTCATTTTTTGGTGAACTCTCCTTTTAATCTAATGAACATTTTTATTTGTATTTATATAATCACAAAAATCCATTAAAAACAAATATTATGAAATAACCACGTACTTGCTTATGTCTCATAAGTTAATTTATTTCTGTGATGTTAAATGCAATTAATTAATTAATTAATTAATTTGTTTGTTTGTTTGTTTGTTTGTTTGCTTTGTTTTTGTTGAACACAAAATAAGAAATTTTGAAGAATGCTGGAAACCTGTAACCATTGAAATTCATAGAAGGAAAAAACAAACAAACAAACAAACAAACAAAAACAAACAAAAGTGTGTAAGTCAATGGTTGCAGGTTTCCAAAATGCTTCAAAATATCATCTTTTGTGTACAACATTTTGGATTATGATGGCAGAATTTTCAGTTTTTTGGTGAACTATTTCTTTAATGTAAATAACATTTTGATTGTATTCATATCATAAAAAATGCATCAAAATATATATTATAAAATAACCATGCTCACATATGTTTCATTCAATTTATTTATGTGATAGTAAATGCTATTTATTTATTTATTTATTTGTTCATTTATTATTTATTATTATTTTTTTATGGGTGCGTCTTTATCAAAACAAAGTATTATTGCCAGAAAAATTACAGATTCAAGTACCCTTATAACATAAGCTTAATGATAAAATGAAGGCTTCAAATTGAACACATGATTGATGATCAGTATCAGTTGACATAACTTTCCCAAAGTGGTGAAAAGACTGTTGACTGAAGCATCGCTAATATTAATTCATATCAATTATGATACTATTGTTTACCTTTGTTCAATAAACTGTTTTGTAAAAATGTTTTTTCAGTATTTAATGCTTTAGTTTAGTAATAAATAAATGATTAAATAAATAGTTTGTGGTGGCAGTGTGGCTCAGTGGTTAGCATTGTTGCCTCGCTGCAATAAGGTTGCTAGTTCGAGCCCTAACTGGGCCAATTGACATTTCTGTGTGGAGTTTGCATGTTCTCCCCATGATCGTGTGGGTTTCCTGTGAATGCTCCAGTTTCCCCCACAGTCCAAAGACATGCAGTATAGGTGAAATGAATAAACTAAATTGTCCGTAGTGTATGACTGTGGGTATGAGTGACATAGTATTTCCCAATACTATGTTGCTGCTGGAAAGGCATCAACATATGCTAGAATAGTTTTTTCGGTTCATTACACTGTGACAACCTCTGAAACAGAGACTAAGCCGAAAGAAAATGAATGAAGGAATGAATTATATTAGTTATAATGTCAAAAAGCCGGCATATGGCACCCCGAAACAAACTCCATTGTAATTACGAAGCTGAAACCATCATGTTTAAATGAGCTAAATCATGTGTTCTTGTTCTCTACAGAAATTGAAAAAGGTGGTTGTGGAGACCCAGGCGTCCCTGCATATGGAAAGCGAACTGGAGATCGTTTTTTACACGGTGATGTGCTGACCTTTGAGTGTCAGGCAGCTTTCGAATTGGTTGGCGAGAGGACAATATCATGCCAACAAAATAACCAGTGGTCTGGAAACAAACCCAGCTGCGTCTGTAAGTCTCATTTTCTCAAATGCATGGTTGTAATTAACATGTTGCCATTTAGAATGATTGATGCATTGCCTTTTTAAAAGCGGGCCAGATCTAGATTAGGGCCAGATATGAAGTTTGCTTTATGAGAGGTCAAAAATTAGATTTAAAGTTGGAATTAAATCAACATTTAATATATGTATTTAATAGTGCTTGTTATAAACAATATATCTGTGCACTTAATTATTTTGTAAAACTAATTTACCCTTTAATCAAATGCCATAACTTTTCCTCCCCCTCGAAATGACTTAACCTCTCATCTGGTCAGATGGAATGCCTCCGGGGTGTAGCTTCAGTCCGTGTCTCATTTGTGCTCTGACTTTATCAAATCGTCAATCTGCTTTCATTTTGTTAGCCACACCCATCTTCTAACAATCCAATGAGTTCCCAAAGGACAAAGTTATACACCGCATTAGTTTTTTTTTCTAATTTAAGGACTGTTTCAAGTTGATGTATGTCACAATAAAGGAAAAAAAGGCTTAACTTCCGTTTTATGTCAACTTTAAAAACAAATGCATCATTGTATTGTTTTTGCACGTGGCTTTGCACTGGCAAACGGAAGTATATGCAAAACTGTAGTAATTTTGCCCCATAAGTTTTCTTTTTTGTGATCAAATTTTTTATTGATATTACATGTGAGTGGTAATAGCACCTTTAAACTTTCCTTTTTTTTCTAATAAACAAAACAAGATCCACTCCTCGAAACCCCTAGCCCACCCAGAAAAAATAAAACACCTATATAATCCTATTTAAAAATAAATACAGGCTATAGTTACAGTCTATTTTATCATAAATATTACACATATACATACACATATGCATATGCATACACATATGTATAAACATATGTAAATGTTATATATATATATATATATATATATATATATATATATATATATATATATATATATATATATATATATATATATATATATATATATATATATATATATCCATCCAGTGTGACAGTGTGATATGGCTGTATATCAGCACTATTGAAAGGCATGCGTTGGCTTGACAGTGCAGGCCGAATGCCTTAGTGTTACACAAGTGACAATATATAGCCATCCTGCTTTTATACAACAGTTTGATGGCATAACCGTGCATATAAAAAAAAAATTCAAACACTGAGTCTCTCAAAAAACCCTTTGTATTAGGAACTACTTTCACATCTGCTGCTAACGTCAAAACAGCAGAAATCCTTGCTAATTCACAAATGTCACTTTAGAGCTAGTATTTGAATGATTCTCTAGCGTAATGTCTAAAGTGATGACAAAACAGCTGATTTTGCTCACGTTTTAAAAGTATATGACTGAACGGCATGAAATGCCATCTGTCTACCAGTATTTCTCTACTGCAATCGGGAGATCACAGTAATTAACCCCGAAAAAGCCAAAGTAAAGCAAACACTACCAGATTACTATGGTATAAATACAGCACTACAACATACAAAAGAGAGAGATCGACTTAGAGTGTCACTTAGCTGTTCTATAATAATTTGTTCAGCTGTAGTTTAAAACTTACGTTGAGAAAATGCTGAGGTTTTTCTCCCTCCATGAGAATTTATTATGCAGTCTCTGTCACCATCTTGAGACAGGATGTCAACCATCTTTGCTTTGCTCAGTGTGACAGGCTAATGTCCTGTGAAATGATAAACATTTAAAATAGATACTATTCTTATAAATAAACTGCATAGTTCCAATCTAAACAACTGCATTCCTGACTAAAAAAGCCTCAAAAGTATATTATCAACAGCAGCAATATTTGTCAAACTGTAGAGTGTCCTCTGCTTGTTGCTGTATGGTTGGAGTAATACAGAGGGGTGAAGAGGCTGTATTAGGGATGTAATTTGCAGAATATTTAATAATATTTACTGACATCATGGCAAAGATAAAATAAATCGGTTATTAGAAATAAGTTATTCAAACTATTATGTTTAGAAATGTTCTAAAATAAATTTATCTCTGTTAAACAGAAAATGGGGGAAAAAAAACGGGGTCTAATAAATCAAAGGGGCTAATAACTTTGACTTCAACTAGGCAAATTATTGTATAACGATGGTTTGTTCTGTAGACTATCGAAAAAAAAAATAGCTTAAAGGGGCTAATAATATTAACTCTAAAATGGTTCATAATAAATTAAAAACTGCTTTTATTCTAGCTGAAATAAAACAAATAACACTTTCTCCAGAAGAAAAAAAAAATCCTTGCTCTGTTAAACATCATTTGGGAAATATAAAAAAAGATAAAACAAAAATTCAAAGAGGGGCTAAAACTCTGTTTATATATATACACACTCACACACACGCACGCACGCACGCACGCACACACACACACACACACACACACACACACACACACATATATGAACTAAGTAAACTAAGTAGGAATCAAGAATCGAATCAAGAGTCTAGGCTCTAGCTTTATTTATTCTGGCTGTGGAAAGTTCTAAAAATACTATGTCATAAAACTGAAATAACCACTGCCGAATAAATAAAGAATGTGGAGGGAGCCATCTTTGCTCAATAATCTTCTTAGCAGATGTTAGTCCTGCCAGGCAGACCTTTATTTGTCACTTTGTCAAACTCAAACTAAAATCATCTTGCACAACTGGTTGCACTGGTATACATTTTTTCCCTATAGTATCAAACCACACAAGTTTTCTGAGAGAATCAAGTCGTTAAATGATGATTTGCTTTAGTGTTGGGATAAGACAAAGCAGAGGCTCGTTAATGTGTTTTGCTTTTTTGTTCTCAAATTGATTTGTTTTCCCCTTCTGACAAAGCTCAGGCTATAATCCAGTTGTTTGACATGTCATCATTTCTGCACTATGCATACAACTCATTACCATGGACTATGTGAACCCTCTTTTCTCTCATCTTTTTTTTAGAGACATTCTTTATAACATATATATTGTGAATGAAAATAGACACTGTAACCTTTGTAATGGGATTAAATCTGTTTTTTTTCTACTTCTCCACAGTCTCCTGCTTCTTTAATTTCACAGCTCCGTCAGGCATCATCCTCTCGCCAAACTACCCAGAGGAATATGGAAACAACATGAACTGTGTGTGGCTCATTATAGCCGAGCCGGGCAATCGGATCCATGTCATTTTCAGTGATTTCGAATTGGAGCCCCAGTTTGACTATCTCATCGTGAAAGACGACGGGATGCCAGAGCCCACCACATTTGGAACATTCTCTGGGAAGGATGTACCCTCACAGATCGCTAGTAATGGGCATATAATGCGCTTGGAGTTCCAGTCGGACCACTCAAACACGGGAAAGGGATTTAATATCACCTACACAAGTAAATGCAATATTTATTTATATACTTATTTGTTATATGTATTATTTGAAACTCTTCAGCATTGCTGCATTCTGCCCATGATATCCCGAGCTGTTAGTAACAGAAATTACAAGTGTTTTTGTCCCGCATAAACGTGAGCGCTGTTCTAGTGTTTTTACTTTGCAGCGTTTTATTCATGTGGTTGCTATGATAGAGCACCCCTGCTTGAATTTGCTGAAATTTAATGTCTTTTTTTATTTTTTATCAATGCTTTATTAACAAACATACAAAGTCTAAATTGCATAGGAAAATGACATTGATAGTAACAATGATAATAACTAAAGAGAACAAGTTAAATGGTAATTAATAATCATAAATACATATAAAACAGTAAAAAAGCAAAAATAAATAAACAAAGAAATATATAAGAAACAAACAAACAAATAAACAAACAAAAAGTAGATAAATACATAAATAAATAAACAAACAAATAAAAATAAATAAATAAACGAAAAAAATAAAAAATAAACATAAATAAAATATTAAAATTAAAAAATGTATAAAGAAATAAAAAAATAAAACAATAAATAAATGCAGAAAAAATAAATAAAGAAATAAACAAATAAAACAAAAATAAAAAACTATAAATAAGTACATAAATTGAAAATAAATAAATAAATAAACAAACTAATAAATAAATAAATAAATAAATGCAGAAAAAATAAAGAAAAATATAAAAGAAAAAACAAATAAACAAAAAATAGATAAAGCAATAAATAAAAAATAAAAGAATAAATAAAAAAATAAACAAATAAATAAACAAATAAATAAATAAACAAATGAATAAATAAAAATAAATGAAAAAAATAAGTAAATTAATATATAAATGAACAAAAATATGAATAAAAACAAATAGATAAATGAATAAATAAATACATGAATAAATAAAAATTAATGAATAAAAAATAGATGAATAAATAAATGAATAAATAAATTAATTTAAAAATATATATAAATAAACAAACAAAAATAATAAATAAATAAATAAATAAATAAATAAATAAATAAATAAATAAATAAATAAATAAATAAATACTTACATACATACATACATACATACATACATACATACATACAGAAACTTTTGAGGAGGATTTATGTATTCGTGATATTAAAATAGTTAACATACCCCCCACCCCGGCTTTTAAAAATTTTCCCCCAATTTCTATTTAACGTAGAGAGATTTTTCAACACATTTTTAAGCATGATAGTTTTAATAACTCATTTCTGATAACTGATTTTTTTTTTTATCTTTGTCATGATAACAGTAAATAATATTTTACTTGCTATTTTTCAAGACACTTCTATACAGCTTCAAGTGAAATTTAAAAGCTTAACCAGGTTAATTAGGTTAACTAGACAGGTTAGGGTAATTAGGCAAGTTATTGTGTAACGATAGTTTGTTCTGTAGACTATTGAGAAAATATAGCTTAAAGGGGCTAAACATTTTGACCTTAAAATGGCTTTTAAAATTTAAAACTGCTTTCATTTTAGCCAAAATAAAACAAACAAGACTTTCTCCAGAAGAAAAAATATGATCATTAATATGTGTAGAGTGTACTCATATATGCTGAGCACATATAAAGATTTAAGCGAATCATTGAAACCAAGTCATAAGACCTGTGCTGCATGGCAAAATTATGGACAAAATTGTTGGCTGAAGGAATTGACGGAACCATCGCTTTCAGGAGATGTCAGTGTCAGTGGATTCTGCGGTTTGATGTCTCAACAGTGTTGCTGCAGTAATGGTGTGTCATTGTCTTAGAAAGTAGTAGACATGATTCCCAAAGTGGTGCTGAAGCAACTGTCACGAATGGCTGTAAGAACAATGAGGCTGTCATTGGGGAATGGGGTAGAGCTGCGTACATGCCCTAAGCCCTGGTCACAAGGTCTTCATGCATTAGCCATCACACCTCCACAGGGGCCTCGCAGACAGATGTGTTCACAGAATGAAAACACTAAAATACAACTCTGGCAGGATTCTCTGCTTCTGCGAGTGCACATATTAAATAATTGAAGCTTTCGCATGACATCTGTGATGCATGTGCAACACATAGAATATGTGAACTGTCTGCAGAGTTATGCTAAGATGTGTACAATCTCGAGTGTGCCTCAAACCATCAAAAAAGGAGAAGAGGTCTTTTAAAGAATTTCTAAAGTTGTATGTATAGAATCCTTTGGACGATTTGGTCTGAGTGTTGATTGGGTCTGATTTGGAGAGAGTGTCTGGTTGTCAGGAAACAGAACGGACACAAGTGCAGGTCTCTTTCAGAATTTATTAGTGACAAAAATGACCCTATTGGGCTAAAGCACAGGGAGAAAAATTCTAATCAAAAATTTATAAAAAAATAAAAAGTTCAACAAAAACTGCTCCGAAGAGGATATAATTATTACTGGGATCTTTAAAGGGACTCAGGCAAATAAAATTAACAAAATGAAACGAAAACAAACTTCAAGGTTGCTCAGAAGAAAGAGCTAAAAAAACTGTCAACAGAAACCGCTCCGTAGAAGGGACAAAATGTCTTTCAGGGTGTAATTTCAAGTTCACTCGGCAGGGGGCGATACAGCGGTATACTGGATCCGGCGGGCGGCAGAGCCGAGAGGGAGAAGAAGAGTGGAGCAGGTGACGGGAGGGAATATTGAAGCCGGGGATCGGAGACAATCGGCCAACCACGGCGGATAAACAAAACAGAAACAGGTCCTGCAGATGACAGAGAGGGGTCAAAAAATGAAGAAATAAAATAAAAGGAAAAACCAACCAGAAGACGGGCTCGAGACAACAGGAACTGACTGGACTGGACTAGTGAAACAGTGCACGCTGACCACAACCAAACGACAACGATCTGACAAATGACAACACGAGGAGAGCGCTTTAAATAGAGGGAAAATTACGGGAAGACAGGTGAGTGAAATTGGTTTAATTGAATAATAGGGATGAGTGGGAAGATGGGAGGAGATGTGTCAAAGCAAGTATGTAATGAGAGAGCGATCAAAACACCACACGTGCTGAAATACATGTAAACAAGTGCAAAACACAAACAAACCCAGGTGATCAGACAGAGGACCTGACAGTACCCCCCCCTCCATGGTCGCCACCGGGCGTACCCTGGGGGGGCTCACCTCGTCTCCGACGGAAGTCCGCAATCAGCGTCTGGTCCAGAATGTCCCGGGCTGGGACCCAACTCCTCTCCTCTGGTCCATAGCCCTCCCAGTCCACCAGGTATTGAACGCCCCTACCCCTTCGTCTGACCTCCAGTAACCTCCTGACAGTGTAAACTGGAGAACCATCCACTAGACGGGGAGGGGGAGGGGTAGGAATAGAGGGAACAAGGGGGGAGGAAAACACAGGTTTAACCCTAGAGACATGAAAAACTGGGTGTACCCGACCAAGCGTATGAGGTAGCTTGAGCTGAACAGCCACAGGACTCAGCACTTTAGTGATCCGGTATGGCCCAATGAACCTGGGTGCCAGCTTGCGTGAGGCTACCCTGAGAGGCAGGTCCTTGGTGGAAAGCCATACCCGTTGACCACAAACATAGTGGGGAGCTGGAGTCCGATGACGATCAGCCGCTGCTTTGGTCCGTCTCCTAGCCTGGGCCAAGGCTTCCTTAGCTTTCCTCCAGGTGCGACGACACCGTTGAACAAAAGCCAAGGCAGACGGGACCGCAGCTTCGGGTTCCTGTGAGGGGAACAGAGGAGGTTGATAGCCAAGACAGCATTGAAATGGCGACATACCCGTAGCAGAAACTGGTAGAGTATTATGGGCATACTCGACCCAGGATAGTTGTTGGCACCAGGAGCTAGGATTATTGGATGTCAGACAGCGGAGAGTACGTTCCAAATCCTGGTTTGCCCGCTCAGACTGCCCGTTGGTCTGGGGATGGAATCCTGAAGACAGACTCGTAGAGGCCCCGATCTGTCGGCAAAATTCCTTCCAAAACCTGGAGACGAATTGGGGGCCCCTATCGGAGACCACATCTACCGGAAGACCATGAATCCGGAACACGTGATCAACCACCACCTGAGCAGTCTCCTTGGCAGAGGGGAGTTTTGGGAGAGGAATGAAATGAGCCGCTTTAGAGAAGCGGTCCACCACCGTGAGAATGACGGTGTTGCCCTTCGATTCAGGTAGGCCAGTGACAAAGTCAAGGGCTAAGTGTGACCAGGGACGGGAAGGGATGGGTAAGGGGCGGAGCAGACCAACAGGAGGGGAATTGGCACTCTTGTTTTGGGCACAAATAGGGCAGGCAAACACAAACCGCCTGACATCCTTGGCCATGGAGGGCCACCAAAATCTTTGACGGATAGTAGCCAGAGATCTCCTGACTCCTGGGTGACAGGCCAGCCTGGATGAGTGACCCCACTGGATAACTTTGGAGCGCAGTGACTGGGGAACAAATAGTTTGCCCGCTGGAGTCCCTCTAGGTATCTGACACTCTCGTACAGCACCCAGAACCTCTCTCTCGATGTCCCAAGAGAGGGAAGCCACCACCACGCCCCTGGGCAGGATGGTGTCAGTTGAAACCTCCCTCTCCGGGGCACTGAACATGCGAGAGAGAGAGTCGGGCTTGGTGTTCTTTGACCCTGGTCTGTACGAGAGTTTAAAGTTGAATCGACTAAAATAAAGGGACCAGCGGGCCTGTCTAGAACTCAGCCTTTTGGCCGTGCTAATATATTCTAAATTCTTGTGGTCTGTCCAGACCACAAAAGGTTGCACTGCACCCTCTAACCAGTGACGCCACTCACCCAGGGCCAGTCTGACTGCCAACAACTCCCGATTACCAATGTCATAATTCCGTTCTGTGGGGCTCAGGCGGTGGGAGAAGAAGGCACAGGGATGCACCTTCTCATCCCGTTGAGACCGTTGTGACAGAACTGCGCCTACTCCGACATCAGAAGCATCCACCTCAACAATAAACTGTCGTTTCGGATCTGGAATAGACAAGACAGGAGCAGAGATAAAACGGGACTTTAAATTATCAAAGGCCTCCTGTGCCTTGCTACCCCAAATGAACGGTACCTTAGGAGAGGTGAGCACTGTTAAGGGTGCAGCAATCTGGCTGAAGTTCCGGATGAATCGCCGATAAAAGTTGGCAAATCCCAGGAACCGCTGCAGTGCCTTACGAGAGTCTGGAGTTGGCCACTCGGCAACAGCTCTTACCTTAGAGGGGTCAGCTTTGATCTCACCCGCCGAAATCACAAACCCCAAGAATGAAACTGACTTAGCATGGAAGACGCACTTCTCCGCCTTAACAAACAATTGATTCTCCAGTAATCGTTGCAGCACCTGACGAACATGCTGAGTGTGTACCTGCATGGAGGGAGAAAATATCAGGATATCATCAAGGTACACAAAGACAAATTGATTTACCATGTCTCTCAGCACGTCATTAACCAGGGCCTGGAAGACAGCCGGGGCATTTGTCAGACCAAACGGAAGGACCCGATATTCAAAGTGTCCCGTAGGGGTGTTAAAGGCGGTCTTCCACTCATCCCCCTCTCGAATACGGATAAGGTGGTAGGCATTCCGGAGGTCAAGCTTAGTGAAGACCTGGGCTCCCTGCAAGAGTTCAAAGGCTGAAGACATGAGAGGTAAGGGATACCTATTCTTTATGGTGATGTCATTCAGCCCTCGATAATCAATACATGGACGAAGGGAGCCGTCCTTCTTCTTAACGAAGAAGAACCCAGCGCCTGCAGGAGACGAGGAAGGGCGGATGAGGCCAGCTTTAAGGGATTCATCTATATATTTGTCCATGGCCTCTCTTTCAGGACTAGAAAGGGAATACAAGTGACCCTTAGGCGGAGAAGTGCCTGGGAGGAGTTCTATGGCACAGTCATAGGGTCGGTGAGGAGGCAAGGATGTGGCCCGGGACTTGCTGAACACCAGACCCAGATCGCGGTACTCCGCCGGAACCCCTGTCAGATCCGCTGCATTCACCTGAAAAACAGGACACACAGAAACAGGAAACGGGGCAGGACCAAGACAAGACTCAAGACAAGACTGACTCCAGGACAAAACTGAATTTCCAGACCAATCCACATGAGGACCATGCTGCACCAACCAGGGATGTCCCAAAATTATGGGAGCACTGGGAGAGTCAAGAAGGTACAGTGTGGTAACCTCACGGTGATTTCCAGATATAACAAGACTTACGGAGGGAGTAGCATGGGAGATAGTAGCAATCAGGGTACCATCAAGGGAACGGGCAGGGATAGGATCAGGGAGAGGAATGGCTGGAATACCCCACTGGCTGGCCACAGAGCTGTCCATGAAGTTTCCTTCTGCTCCCGAGTCGAGGAGAGCAGAACAGGCATTGGTAGAACCTCTATACTGAATCAGTGCGGGTAACAGAGTACGGGAGGAGGGGGAGTGAAGGGGAATAGCGCCCACCAGGATCCCCCGTTTCACTGGTGGGCTTTGGCTTTTGCTGGGCAGACTGCGGCAAAGTGTCCTGGTTTGCCACAATAAAGGCACAAACCCCGGGCCAGACGTAGTTGTTTCTCTTGGGGTGTTAATCGCAAACGACCCACTTGCATGGGTTCAGGGTCATGTGCAGCAGGAAATGTGGAAGATGAAAGGGTGCCCTCCACCCTGCCAGAGGAGCGGGTCAGCTTACGTTGGTGTCGGCGATTGAGGCGAACCTCGATGCGTAGAGCCAGATTAATGAGATCGTCAAAGTTGTGTGGCAGTTCGTGAGTGGCGAGCTCATCCTGGATGTCCTCCTCAAGGCCTGCACGGAAAATGGATCGACATGCCCCCTCATTCCAGTCACAGGATGCTGCTAGGGTTTTGAACAAGATGGCATACTCCGTGACCGATCGCCCACTCTGATGGAGGCGAGCGAGCTGATCCGCAGCCTCCTGTCCTCTGGCAGACCGGTCAAATAGTCTCATCATCTCAAGTCGGAGATCATTAAAAGAGGCGCAACAGGGGGCTCTTGTTTCCCAAACGGATGTTCCCCATTCACGGGCCTTACCAGTAAGGAGGGTCAACACAAAGGCCACCTTAGTCTCTTCAGCATCATACATGCGTGGTTGAAGGGCAAATACCACCGAACATTGTGCCAAGAAGGCCCGACATGAGTTAGGGTCCCCATCATATGGTGGTGGATTATTACAACGTGGTTCAGGCTCAAGGCGAAAACCTTGCCGTGTGGTTTCATACTGGAGTTCCTGCAAGCGATTGGTAAGTTCAGCCACCTGATTGGAAAGCACTTCCACCTCTCTGCTGGTGTTGCTGAGTCGGGTCTCATGTTGGCCCAAAAGCACCCCCTGCTGGGCAACTGCTGCTCTGACAGGATCTGGACCTGCTGTGTCCATAGTGGTCAGATCGTTCTGTCAGGAAACAGAACGGACACAAGTGCAGGTCTCTTTCAGAATTTATTAGTGACAAAAATGACCCTATTGGGCTAAAGCACAGGGAGAAAAATTCTAATCAAAAATTTATAAAAAAATAAAAAGTTCAACAAAAACTGCTCCGAAGAGGATATAATTATTACTGGGATCTTTAAAGGGACTCAGGCAAATAAAATTAACAAAATGAAACGAAAACAAACTTCAAGGTTGCTCAGAAGAAAGAGCTAAAAAAACTGTCAACAGAAACCGCTCCGTAGAAGGGACAAAATGTCTTTCAGGGTGTAATTTCAAGTTCACTCGGCAGGGGGCGATACAGCGGTATACTGGATCCGGCGGGCGGCAGAGCCGAGAGGGAGAAGAAGAGTGGAGCAGGTGACGGGAGGGAATATTGAAGCCGGGGATCGGAGACAATCGGCCAACCACGGCGGATAAACAAAACAGAAACAGGTCCTGCAGATGACAGAGAGGGGTCAAAAAATGAAGAAATAAAATAAAAGGAAAAACCAACCAGAAGACGGGCTCGAGACAACAGGAACTGACTGGACTGGACTAGTGAAACAGTGCACGCTGACCACAACCAAACGACAACGATCTGACAAATGACAACACGAGGAGAGCGCTTTAAATAGAGGGAAAATTACGGGAAGACAGGTGAGTGAAATTGGTTTAATTGAATAATAGGGATGAGTGGGAAGATGGGAGGAGATGTGTCAAAGCAAGTATGTAATGAGAGAGCGATCAAAACACCACACGTGCTGAAATACATGTAAACAAGTGCAAAACACAAACAAACCCAGGTGATCAGACAGAGGACCTGACACTGGTGTGCCGTGTCGCGGCTTCAAGCGGGGCATCCGGTGCCTCAGTCAAAGTTAATTCAGTGTACGTGGTTATTAGTCTCGGTGTACAAGCTCGGCACTTGAAACTAGCAAACAGTTGGCTGTATATACAAAGACACAAATGATTTTGTACTCTCTGCTTGGTCTGTGTCCGAGTCGTACATGTACGGCTGAATGCTGATCCTCTCACTCCTGCTCCTTCTCTCAGTCTGCCTGTCTGTTGCAAACACAGAGCGGGGAGCGCTTGGCTCCGCCCCCTTGTTACATTTGGCGGGAAGCCGAAACTAATTTTCATGTGAAGCAACACACCCTTAAAACAGCCAGCTGTGTACACACCCTCAACATGACACTTTTTAACACATTATAATAACAAAAAATCTGAATTGTGTTTTGAACTAAACCTAAACTGGCACACTCAGAAGCACCATAATATTAATATTAAATCATAAAAAAGTGGTAAACTATGTGCCCTTTAATCTTTTAATGTCACTTTAAGCTAAATACTAGTATCGTGAAAAATATCTATTCAAATATCATGTACTGTCATCATGGCAAAGATAAAATGAATCATTTACTAGAAATGAGTTATTAAAACTATTATGTTTTAGACATGCTGAAAAAATATTTCTGTTAAACAAAAATATACAGGGGGGCTAACAATTTAGGAGGGCTAATAATTCTGACCAATTGTATATAACTATATTTTGTTTTATATTTTTTTCTTTTTTTGGGGGGTAAGAAAGGTTATCTTATGAGGAAAAAGACTTTTATTAAATCTTACATATTTTTACTTTATTTTGTTTTTATTTGGAAAAATGAAATGTTTTCATTTGTTATTTTATTTTATTTTTTATGATTTTTATTTAGTATATATTATTTTATTTTTTTGTTCGGAAAATAAAAGATGATCTTATTAGGAAATGTATTTTATTTTATTTTATTTTTTTATTTTATATTTATTTTTATTTTATTATATAAAAATATATGTTTTTATGATTTTTTTATTTGATATTTTATTTTTAATTTATTTTTTATTCTTTTATTTTATTTTGTCACTTTAAGCTAAATACTAGTATCGTGAAAAATATCTAGTCAAATATCATGTACTGTCATCATGGCAAAGATAAAATGAATAATTTATTAAAAATGAGTTATTAAAACTATTATGTTTTAGACATGCTGAAAAAATATTTCTGTTAAACAAAAATATACAGGGGGGCTAACAATATAGGAGGGCTAATAATTCTGACTTCAATTGTATATTACTATATTTTGTTTTATAATTTTTTCTTTTTTTGGGGGGTAAGAAAGGTTCTCTTATGACGAAAAAGACTTTTATTAAATCTTACATATTTTTACTTTATTTTGTTTTTATTTGGAAAAATTAAATGTTTTCATTTGTTATTTTATTTTATTTTTTATGATTTTTATTTAGTATATATTATTTTATTTTTTGTTTGTAAAATAAAAGGTGATCTTATTAGGAAATGTATTTTATTTATTTTATTTTATTTATTTTATTTTATATTTATTTTTATTTTATTATATAAAAATATATGTTTTTATGATTTTTTTATTTGATATTTTATTTTTAATTAATTTTTTATTATTTTATTTTATTTTGTCACTTTAAGCTAAATACTAGTATCGTGAAAAATATCTAGTCAAATATTATGTACATCATGGCAAAGATAAAATGAATAATTTATTAGAAATTAGTTAATAAAACTATTATGTTTTAGACATGTTGAAAAAATATTTCTGTTAAACAAAAATATACAGGGGGGCTAACATTTTAGGAGGGCTAATAATTCTGACTTTAACTGTATATTACTTTATTTTGTTTTATAATTTTTTTGGGGGGGTAAGAAAGGTTCTCTTATGAGGAAAAAGACTTTTATTAAATCTTACATATTTTTACATTATTTTGTTTTTATTTGGAAAAATTAAATGTTTTCATTTGTTATTTTATTTTATTTAATTTTTTAGAATTTTCATTTATTATATATTATTTTATTCTTTAGTTCGGAAAATAAAAGGTGATCTTATGAGGAAATGTATTTTATTTTATTTATTTTTTATTTCATTTTATATTTATTTTTATTTTATTGTATAATATATATATATATATAATATATATATATATATATATATATATATATATATATATATATATATATATATTTTTTTTTTTTTTTTTATTTATTTATTTATTTATTATGATTTTTTTATTTGATATTTTGTTTTTAATTTATATTTTATTATTTTATTTTAATTTGTCACTTTAAGCTAAATACTAGTATCATGAAAAATATTTAGTCAAATATTATGTACTGTCATCATGGCAAAGATAAAATGAATAATTTATTAGAAATGAGTTATTAAAACTATTGGCCCAGTTTCACAAACAGGGCTTAAGTTAAGCCAGGACTAGGCCTTAGTTAAATTAGGCTATTTAAGACACATGGCCTTAGAAAAATGGCCTCAGAAAAATATTACTGGTGTGCACCTGGAGACAAAAAAATGACACTGACATTTAAGACATCTCTCCGCAAGTTGTTTTGAGTTGAGACAGCTTAAACATGCAATTTAATCTTGACTAGCCTTAAACCTTGTTTGTGAAACCGGGGGATAATGTTTTAGACATGCTAAAAAAATATTTCTGTTAAACAAAAATATACAGGGGGTCTAACAATTTAGGAGGGCTAATAATTCTGCCTTCAACTGTTTATTACACTGTAGAAAATAAAGTGAAAAATTCTGTGCTCCACTAAACATCACTTGGGAAATGTTTAATAAACAATACACTTTTTTGTACAGAAGGGCTAATAATTCTGACTTCAACTGTATGTTGGCATCGTGCCGATTTTCCAGAATGAGGTTAAACTGTAGTGACTAAGTAATTGCCACTGCAGAAATATTTCCCTCATGAGACCGAGCATTTAGGATAAGATCAGTCATGTTAGTTGTTCCTAAAAAGATAATCATAGAGCGTTTAATTGAAGGTTAGATACTCTAAAGTGCTGATCTCTTCTCGGGAAAGTGCAGGGATGACCTATTTTAACAATTATATACTAATTACACTTTCATTCTGTGTCTGTAGCGTTTGGTCAAAATGAATGTCACGACCCTGGTATTCCCATCAATGGGCAGCGCTTTGGAGAGCACTTCTTATTGGGAAGCTCAGTGCTCTTCACATGCGACGAGGGCTTTATTAAAACCCACGGATCTGAATCCATCACCTGTGTCATCCAGGATGGAAACGTGGTGTGGAACGCAGCCGTCCCTCGATGCGAAGGTAAATATGCTTTAAACTTTGCTCTTTGGCATCTTTGTTGAATCTGCTGCTGGGACGCAGGAGACAGGCTGTTATTGACGTCCTGTTTTTTTCGACACTCAGCTCCATGTGGAGGACGTCTAACGGCTCCTGTGGGAGTCTTATTATCGCCTGGCTGGCCTGGATACTACAAAGACTCGCTCAACTGTGAATGGGTCATCGAAGCTAGAAAGGATCATGCCATCAAGATATCATTTGACAGGTATTTTACATTTATTTATATTTAATATCAGTAATTTAATTTAATTTAGTATTTTTTTTCCTCATTTTTTTACAATGTAGACAGACAGTCAGTGCAATTTAACAAAGATAAGGAAAATTGGAGAAAAACCTATATAACAGTATTTAATTAAATTAAATTAATTATATTTAATGTAATTATTTGTTTTATTTTATTTTACTTTAATTTGATCATTTTTAAATAATTTTTTAAAACAAATTTTATTTTATTTTATTTTATTTTATTTTATTTTAAATTTGCTTTTTTTGTGCTTTTTATAGCATATTTTTTTACAATGTAGACTGTACTGATGCAGCTTTACATCGGTGAGGAAAACAATAAAAAAGCCATAACAATGTTTAATTTAATTTAATTTAATTTAATTTAATTTAATTTAATTTAATTTAATTTAATTTAATTTAATTTAATTTAAAATTTATATTTTATTTTATAATTTTTTATTTAATTTTTTGGGGTTGGGAAATAAAATATTTTCTTATGAGAAAAACCTAATTTTATTATTATTTATAATTCTTTTATTTTATTTTGTTTTCATTTGGAACATAACATTTTCTCCAATGAGGAAAAGAGAATAACAATTATAACAATATTGAAGGTTTTATTTTATTTTATTTTATTTTATTTTATTTTATTTTATTTATTTTTATTTATTTAATTTAGTTTGATTTAATTAAATTTAATTAAATTTAGCTTTATTTGGAAAAATACCATTTTCTCTTATGATGATAAGAGAATAAAATCTTGTAACTAATATTAAGGTTTTATTTTATTTTATTTATTTATTTACAAAGTAAATTTTGTAAAAGCAGCCTAACATAGAAGAGGAAAAGAGAATAAAAAGCCATAACAATATTTAAGGTTTTATTTTTATTTAGTTTTTAGCTCTTTCACAATGCAGATTGTGTAAAAGCAGCTTAACATAGATATGCAAAAGAGAATAAAAGCCATAACAATATTTAAGATTTCATTTGGTTTTATTTCATGTTTTTATTTCATATTATTTTATTTTATACAGCATTTTACAATCTAGATTGTGACAAAGCAGCTTAACATAGATGAGGAAAAGAGAATAAAAAGCCATAACAATGTTTGAGATTGTGGAAACATTCCAGCATATCAGGCACGCATGACATTATTATATTTAATTTAAAACTATTTCAGTTCAGTCAGTGCTATTTTTTTTTTATTTTTTTTATTTTATTTATTTAATTAATGTTTTTATTATTGGTTTTATTTTGTTTTATATTTATTTAGCTTTATCATTTTTATTGCATTTTATTTTTGGGTAAGAAAGGTTATGAGGAAATGTATTTTATTTTATTATTTTTTATTTCATTTTATATATTTTTTAATTATTTTAATTATATATATTATATAAATATATATATATATATATATATATATATATATATATATATATATATATATATATATATATATATATATATATATATATATATATTTATGATTTTTTATTTTATATTTTATTTTTAATTCATGTTTCATTTTTAATTTAATTATTTAATTTTATTTAATTTTATTTTTTGTAAATTTAGAGCATGCGACATCCACCTCTCTCCCCTTTCTCGAAACTCTGACCACAGTCTTTCCACTGCAGTTTCTTGCTCCTTTTATTTGTTAACATTCCCATTTAATGGTCCTCATTAGAGCAATTCTGCTAAAGATCTGGGTCATGAACAGATGTTCCTCTCTTTCCAATTTCCTGTGTAGGTTTCAGACCGAGGTTAATTACGACACACTGGAGATTCGGGACGGGCCCTCCAACTCGTCGCCTCTAATCGGCGAATACCACGGCACTCAGGCCCCCCACTTCCTCATCAGCACCAGCAATTACATGTATCTGCTCTTTACCACCGACAACAGCCGCTCCAGCGAAGGCTTCCAGATCCGCTACGAGAGTAAGTCAGCTTCTCAACTTTCCTCTGCAGTCATTTAAACACACAGATATTGGGTTTTCACACTCCTACAGTGGGCGCTTCTGCAATAAAGCATGTCTTTTTGGCTGGACGTGGTCTCTGTGGTGCATGTAATCCAATTCAGATAATTTTGGTTTCTCAAAAGTTACAGTCAGATTATAGTTTTATAGTTGTTCGAAAATAATTTGAAGAAGGCCAGCATGTACAGTCGAAGACAAAACTAGTGTCCCTCCTGTGAAATTTTAATTCTTGTGGTCCCTTGTTAATCATGGGAGTTAAGACCTGTGCACACCGAGACGTTTTTTGCTCACGTTTTTCGCTGCCTTTTAATGCCTCGTTACTAAATAAAGGGCGTCTATGTAATCGTGCACACCGACGCGCTAAACACCAGGCACAAAAGCGTCATTTAAAAAAAAAACGTTTTTTTGTTTTGACGCGCCCCTTTAAAACCTTCTCCACCAATCAAATTGGCACTTTTGTTCACGTGCACGGAGCTGCTGAAGTTACAGTAAACAGCACTTGGAGGCGCTCAAGCGCAAAACTGTCAATGCGAGCGCAATTTCAAGAAGATGCCCAGAGGTGATATTAACGTGGAGCTGCTTATTGCACTGGTTCTCTACATTTATAAGGTTTTACTGTGCTCATATTGCTTGATTTACTCAAATTGATTAAGTTCACAGTACTCATTAGGATTAGCTTTTGAACATAAAGGGCCATGAAACCCCCTCGTTTCAGCAGGGTGTTTTCACTCCTCTACTTTGGAAAAAGCTAGAAAAGTGGGCGTGTTCAGCTCTGTTTAGGGGGGAGTGTCAGAGGAGCAAAAGAGGGATGGTGTGGGAGTGTCGATATGACCACGCGCTGAGTTTCAGAGTCAAAACACTCACACACACACACACACAAACAGGGGAGAAAGTGACTGTGTGAGACAGGACAATCACCAGCAACTAGAGCCATGTCTTTATTAAGAGGAGACTACAAGCGAATTTGGATCTCCATTTGCAGAAGAGAAAAGCTCTCGGGTAAACAATGTTCCTAGACATTCGCGAACACTGTAATCCACGCGTGACTCCAGCTGCGCTCTCACAGAGAGAAAATGAAAACAAAACTTGACTAAAGCAAATTAGGAAAGCAACACTTCACGCTTGTTTTGTTAACACAATGTGGCGTCTCTCTGCCGTCTAAACACTGTAACATTAATGAATATTAATGAAGTTGCACAATAGAGCACGCTGATTGGTTTGAACCAAGTCTTACTCATGCATTAATGCAGCACACTCGGAGACGTAATACATTACACCTAGGTGCAGACGTCCAGTCTACACGCTGCACTACACGCTAAGATCTCATGGCCGTGACGCAGCTTCAAAAATTTGTTTCAAACCGGAAGTACGAATTTGCTCAAAACAACGCAAAAACAACCAATTTACACTTTTAAGTGAGATATATGGGTCCTAATAGTATTTTAAGCTTTGTGGGATACATATACGACTGTCAACAGCTCAAAAAATGTGTTTTGGTGTTTCTTGATCCTTTAAATGAGTTGTTGCAATCGGTTTCCTCAAATGGTTTGAGTTACCTTCACTTTTGGGGTTTTTAATCGGTGCTTTTTAAAACACTATTGATTGAGTTTGGGGAAGCGAGTGGGTGGGGGGATTGGTCAGTTGGTCAATCTGTCAGTCAGTCAGTCGACAGCAGCCTCTGGTGGATTTACGTGAGAAGAGCAGGCATGAATGGCACTCACAAGAGAAATTTGTGATCTCAAAAAGCATACACAGCAGCAACTGGTGGGTTCATAAAAATAAAAACTTAAAAAAAAAAAAAAAACTGCAAAAAAAAAAAAAAAAAAAAAAAACTAAGCTCCTGAGATGCATTTGGCGGTCTCCAGAAATGTATATAAGGGTACATTTTCAGAATGAGCCTGGGTTGTTTAAGTCAACTGGTTAACTCTTGGAAAAAAATAAGCGTGTTTAGCTTAGTATCTTGCAAAATAAGAATAAAAATAAATTATGCACTGCTATCATGGCAAAACAAAAGAAATGAGTTATCCAAAACGAGTTATTTAAACTATTATCTTTACAAATGTACTGATAAAAATATTCTCTCTTTTAAACACCACTTGGGAAAATATTTTAAAATAATTACAATTGCACAGGAGGGTTATTAATTTTGACTTTAACTGTATGTGATAGCATTAAATATCAGCATCCCGAGGCAGTAGATACATTTACAACATTTTTTAACGTTTACAACAATAATTAACGTGATCTGAAAATACAGTTTTGTTTTTTTCAGCATGTTTGGAGTTTATAAAGTGCACTTCAGAGAGTGATTAAATTTTAATGTCCTGCTGACACAAGGTCTGTTTGTTTGTTTGTGCAAGCTCAACAAATAGACTGATTATCATTGTTAAACGAATGTTTAATGTTCTTATAGTTGCTGGCGACTTGTTTGCAGGGATTAAAGCCAGAGCAGCCCAGAATCTGATTTGACAACTCTTTTTAGTGGGTCCCTCAGGAAAGAGGAGGAAATCTAAAGCTCACTGGTCTTGCATAGCACTTGCATAGCTTTGCCAATGTGTCTGTCCAATTTATAGGCCCGATCCCAATTCTCTTTAGCTTGAAGGCTTAGGGCTAAGAAGAAGGAGTAGATAGTCCTTCGAACGAAGATTTTTCAGGACCACACCCAAAACCAAGGGTTAAGAATATTTCCCAGAATACAACAGCCATACACCAGCCACACTGGCAGGATAGCTGCACCCGGAAGTAAGGAGATCCACAAATTAATATGTTTTGTCATTATTACAAATTTTACAACAAACAAGCACATGTTTTAATATATTCATAACCACGTTCGTGTTTTACCGTTATGTTTACAAACACGCAACCCCCCACCCCCCCCCAACCCCCCCCCACCCCCCAGCTGAATTTCACTATCTATAATCCATCATAATAACTCCTGTATAGCAGTCCCACAACATTCGACATTCGATGACACTGGAATACCCTGTCAGAAAAGTCTAGTAGCTAGGAATGGGCTTTTTACAGTGTCTGCTACATTGTTAATGTTGTTTTTGTGTGTTTACATAGATTAATATAGCCACGTTGTAAATGTGCAGTATAGTTACGATCTTATTGCCACAATATATCATCATGATAACATAATATATGCCTTCAGTGATTTCAGAAGTTTACATATACTGTATAAAAAGGCACATAACCATAAAAAAAAAAAAGTCAGATGTTAATGTGCCTAAACTTTTTCTCTTTTAGGTAAGTTAGGATTACCACATTTGTTTCTGTTATGCTTAATGGCAGAATAATGAGAGAGAGATTTTTTGAGAAATTGTTATAACTCTTCTTGAAAGTCAAGTTTGCATACAATAAGATTATTCTGCCTCTGAAAAAGCTGAGATGATGGTGTCAAGGTTTTGGAAGTTTCTGATTGGCTAATTGACAACATTTGAGTTAATTAAAGGCACAACTGTAGAATAGTATCTAAGGAAAACCTCAGAGACACTGCTTCCTTGTGTGACAACATGGGAAAATCTAGAAGCCAGAATCAACAAAAAAGACAGATTACAATTTGTTAAATTACACTGGGAAAAAGATTTTCATTTTTAGAGACATGTGGTCTGATAGAACTAAGATTGAACTGTTTGGCCATAATGACCAGTGTTAAATTTGGAGGACAAAGGGAAAAGCTTACAAGCCTAGGAACACCATCCCAACTGTGAAGTAAGGGGCGGCAGCATCATGTTGTGGGGCTGTTTTGCTGCAGGAGGGACTGGTCCACTTTACAGCATAGATGGCATCATGAAGAAAGAGCATTATGTAGAAATACTGAAGCAACATCTCAAGACATCAGCCATGAAATGAATACTTGGCCACAAATGGGTCTTCCAAACGGACCATGACCCTAAGCATACTGTTAAATTAGTTAAAATGTGCTTTAAGGACAACAGAGTGAATGTTTTGGAGTGGCCATCACAAAGCCCTGATCTCAACCCTATATAAAATTTGTGGGCTGAGTTGAAAAAGCTTGTGTGACGAAGACAGCAAACAAATCTGACTCAGTTACACCAATTCTGTGAGGAGAAATGAGCCAATATTCCTTCAAACTATTGTGAGTAGCTTGTGGAAGGATACCCAAAACATTTGACCAAAGTTATACAGTTTAAAAAATGCCAAGGAAATGTATTTAAACTTTTGACTGTCTAGAAATTAATACAGACCTAAAAGAGTAAACGTTTAGTATGATTTAACAACAGACATTTAAAAAAAAAAAAAATGGTTATTGTTCCTTTTTTAGTGTATGTAAACTTCTGGTTTCAACTGTATGTTGGGGTATTTTTAACCCAACTATTTTACCAGAGTAGCAAACAAAATGAAATTGAAAATGAAAGTCAGAAATGTGACTCCAACAAATACTAGTCATTTTAATAATGTTAAAGAGGTTTCATATGTATTAATTAGATTATAATCTTTACTATTTAGGTGGAATGCAGTTCACTATTCTGTGCTTTTGAATGTCTGGTATGTAAATGCTTCTGTCATGTCACGTTGTGGTGCAGACAGCCTAGTTGTTTGACGCTGTGTAGGACACAGTGTTAGATGGATGATGTTATAGCAAATACTAAGAAAAGACTATAAAATATGCAAATAGAATATGTCACTCGTAAAGTTTTGAATGGGGAAACGTGTAACATCAATATGGCGAATGAAGCCCCTCCTTCCTAAAGGAGCCAATCATCAATTGCTATAGGCTGACGATTCTCCAGGGGAGGTGCTCGGATCAGACGTGAGTTTCTGCAGATTTTTAGTGATTGAAACGTTTAGAAATTAAACTAAAGGGATAATTATATTGGTTATTCCTCATAATTTAACTTTAATCATAAGGTTGGCGGGCAATTTGATGTTTCCTCATTCAAACTGAATGCTAGAGCATACTGCCCAAGAGGCGTTTTATAAGATGGCCGCCGAGTGAAATGACTTGCCTTATAGGGACTTTAGTTATAGTGAGCTCTGCTGTCAGCGGAGAATGCCGTTGAGTTGAGTTGGGGGTATTTGGATCTGACACACACTTGTTTTATGAAGCTGAGGAGTGGCGATGCTTGGAGAGTAGCTGCTGGTCATATCTATTCTTGGATCTTCCTCATGCAGACTTCAGAGCGTGGCCTGTCCATTGAACGGACTGTGGTGTGTTGCTTGTTTTGTGGTGGACAATGGGGAGTTTGCCAATTCTGGGGCTTCCAGGGTTGACTGCAGGGCATGTCTGTATTGCTTTTCTGACTCCACCTGCAGCACTGCTGATTTCCCACCTCAAGGCAAACTTCGACTTTCCAAAAGCTTCACTATGAAGACGGCAGGCAGGCATTCAGTTTTACTCAAAGTCACATACATACTATCAAGCACGCATAAACTCCTACTTCAGAAGTTTTATCTTCATTAAAACTAAGGTGTTGTTATTACTTGAAGTATTTTTTCAGACTGTCATGAAACCTTTATTATCATGGCATGACAACAATAATAATAATAATAATTTCTTACATTTCTGGACATTCAAAGTGCTTTACACAAATGGGGGAATCTCCTCATCCACCACCAGTGTGCAGCATCCACCTGAATGATGCGATGGCAGCCGTACTACGCCAGAGCGCACACCACACACCAGCTGAGTGGTGGAAAGGAGACAAAAGGATGAAGCCAATTATGATATGGCGGTGGTTAGAAGGCCATGATGGACAGAGGCCAGTGGGCAAATTCGGCCAGGATGCCGTGGTTAAACCCCTACTTTTTTCAAAGGACATCTGAGGATTTTTAATGACCTCAGAGAGTCAGGACCATTGCGACGTGTAGTTACATTTTGTGGGAGGTGCATGTCAGCGACGGCCATGGCGAGGTCTATGCGAACACACTGGCTGCGCAGTAGTATAAATCAGCCTTTATAAGTGGGTGATATGAGCTAATATTCATATCACAATATTTTCTACAGTCCAGACGATATTAATATTATATTAAGCTATCACCAAAAAAATTTAAATAGTTCAGCTTAGTTCATTCATTCATTTATTAATTTTCTTTTCGGCTTAGTCCTTTTATCACACAGGGGTCGCCACAGCGGAATGAACCGCCAACTTAGCCAGCCTATGTTTTTATGTTTTTCAAGCTGCAACCCATCACTGGAAAACTTTAATACATTATTGCATTTACACACATACACTACGGCCAATTTAGCTTATTCAATTCACCTAAAGCACACGTGTTTGGACCAGCCTGATCTCACGAGAAAACGTAAGTATTTCACATTTTGCCAGTTTGTTGGCTAATTCGTACAAATTCGTACGAGTTTAGTTGTATGAAATTGTACGATTTTAAAAAGGAGGCGTGGCACCTAACCCCACCCCTAAACCCAACCGCCATTGGGGGATGAGCAAATCGTACTAAAATGTACGAATTAGATCGTACGAATTAGCCACTAAATGCAAAAGTTACAAATTGCCGTGAGATTGTGTTGATTTGGACTGTGGGGGAAACTAGAGCACCCGGAGGAAACCCACATAAGCGATCATGCAAACTCCAGACAGAAATGTCAACTTACCCAGCCATGGCTCGAATCAGCAACCTTCTTGCCTTCTCTGTCTGACCATTTGCTTCTGCATTTGGAGCCGTGGTCATTTTCTGTTGACTTCAGTTTGGTGGCTTTAGCCACAATATTCTTAACCACACACCCTTTACACGTTAGTTTGCTACAAGGAAATGATACACACAAAAAAACCCAGCCACTTACTCAATCAGTTAAAAAGAGCACTCGGCAAGCATTCGGCACAAATGTCTTGCGTTTACCATGTTTTCTTCTTTTTTGTGTGGATGAAACAGGCTAAAACGTGCCCGCAGAGAAGTGCTGATGAAACATCACTGGTCTGGTTAATGAGTTCTGCTCTTCAAAATGTGCTGACATTTTGATAGCTTTCGTCATTTCTGTAGTTCTGTGAACATCAAAGACACAACAGAAAGAAATCGATGTTGCTCCGTCGAGCACCTGCAGCGGATCGAAAATCTTCCTTCAGGAAAAACTCTTTCAACAAATGAAAACTCGCATTCCAAACCTGTCCTGCACTGTGCTAGCCCATCCTGCTTGCTTTTAGCGAATTGTGTGTTCTTCTTAGATACTTTAAATGCTTCCACACAATTACAACGCCTTGCCTCTCACTCTTTTGGCTGGCGGCCACTTGACCAGCATCATCAAAAAATTAATTGTTGTGATCTAAATATTTATTTATTTTTATGCATGTATGCATGTTTGAATGTAGATAGAGTTAAATTCAGAATTATTAGCCCCCTTTGAATATTTTTTTCTTCTATTAATATTTCCCAATTGATGTTTAACAGAGCAAGGAAATTTTCACAGTATGTCTGATAATATTTTTTTCCTTTGTAGAAAGTCTTATTTGTTTTATTTCAGCTAAATAAAATGCAGTTTTTAATGTTTTTCAAAAACATTTTAAGGTCAAAATTATTAGCCCCTTTATGTCACGTATAAAGAATGTTCAGATGGATCCAAGTGCAATAGTATTTATTGGCACAGTCAAGATAAATGTAACAGAGAGTGCGGTGCTAGGACTAGGAGAAACCAGAGCAGGAATCAGACGGGGAAAACAGGGTCCAGTGGTAACTCCGCACGGTCCTGAGCACAGACAAACGAACACATAAGCACACGGAAAACGTCGCATATATATAGGCGTGATAATGAGCCTCAGCTGGCGAACTAATCAACCCAACTGAGTATCGTCATAACACGTGATCAAAACAAATACAAAACAAACTCACATGATCAAACAGACACTGCGGAAGAGCGCACAAACCTGCAACCATGACACTTTAAGCTATATACTTTTTTGATAGTCTACAGAACAAACCATCGTTAAACAGTAACTTGCCTAATTACTCTAACCTGCCTAGTTGGTGACTTTTAAAGGCTTAATTAGGTTAATTAGATTAACTAGGCAGGTTAGGGAAATTAGGCAAGTTACTGTATAATGATAGTTTGTTCTGTAGACTATTGGGATAAAATAGATTAAAGGGGCTAATAATAAAGACCTTAAAATAGTACTTAAAAAATTAAAAACTGCTTTTTTTCTAGCGGAAATAAAACAAACAAGACCTTTTCCAGAAGAAAAAAATATTATCAGACATACTGTGAAAATTACCTTGCTCTCTTAAGCATCATTTGGGAAATATTAAAAAAAGAAAAATATCAAAGAGGGGCTAAAAATTCTGACTTCAACTGTATATTATATTTAGGTAAAGAACAAGATGCTGCATCTCAAGGAGTTTTTCCTAAATAATAAAATCTGTTGCCTCACCTTCCATCCTTGGACGTCCTAACCTTGACCTTTCATTTATTTTATATATTGATGCTAGATACAGTGGTCCTGGTGTAGGTTTAAAATGACAGAAGGATTGTGATTACGCTAGCAGAGGTTTTTTTTAGCAGAACTAAATTACTCTGTGACTGAGAACGAATGAGAAAAGAAATACTCTGGAAAGGTGGCAGCATTACTTGGAGCCCACATTATTCCCATTAGTCACCAACCATCAGCCCTGCAGTGGGTAATGTTCTCTACAAACCAACATCCATCTCATTAGATGCGTTCTACAGAAATTTGACTTTGTTGTCAAAAACATGAGCTAAGTGCATAACCTACGGTGGCCATGAGAGTTCAAAATGATGCAACTTAAACATGTGGAAATAGAAAAACCACCAATAAATTAAGAAAACCTCTTTATCGGTTTGACAGCGCATGTGTTGTATATCCTCAAATAGTAAACACTGCAAATCCTTACAATCCATTCAAATAGCTAATGACCTGAAAGGTGATTTTTTTTTCAACCGTATAGACACATTTAGACCAGTGGTCCCCCAACCTTTTTATCACCATGGACCGGTCAACGGTTGTCAATTTTACAAAGGACCGGTGTGGGCCGGGGTGGGGGGAGGAGGGGAGTCCTTCACTTGAACACAGCTCCCTCGCTCGTGCATCCAGGTTAATCATGAACAACTCAGTGCGCATGCGCTAGTTGCACTATCGAGGTCTGATTATGTTTCAATCAAGGTTTATATGCATCAAATACATAACATCTGTGCCAAACATTTCAACTGACGAACATATTAACAATAATACAACCGTATAGCCGAATTAAATGTATGCATTGGCATGTTACAGCCCTAATGAGTATGATTATGTGAAACTCCATATAGATACATATTGCAATGATTTCGGGTACTTAATTAGCGATGCACGCACACATATATATCTTCAAACTGATGAAGACATTTTCTTAATTTGCTGGTGTTTTCTTAAGTTCCAGGCCATGGTAATAATCAGATGCTCTTTGCGGGATGTTCTATCAACAGCCTGAAAAATGTGCTTGACTTCCCAATCACTGCTATAGATCTTTAATACAGGAGGCTGAACTTGATTTCTCAAGGCAATGGCAAAAAAAAAAAAAAAAAAGGCTAGACAGCTTAGAACAGTATGAGATTATTTCAATAGAGGCAAAGTGTACTTCAAGACTTTATATTGTCAAAAGGAAAAGTTTAGTACAGTATGTACCGGCCCAATGCTCCTATTCCTGCTGTCATCGAGCATTACAATTCACATCCTTTGAGTGTACACGGTGGTGTTTTTACAGAATGTAAAATGTCTAGGAAATGTTTGTATTCTGGCCTAAGATGTGGATGTTAAAAACTTCTTAAATATTTCATGAAGTTACAAGCACAACAATCAAAAACATTTGCTATTAACTCAGCCATCCAGGAAATGTCTCTTACAGGACTGCATCTGGAGTAGACAGGAAACTAGAGGGACCCAGCCTCTCACAATTCACACCACACACACACATTCACGAACGCATAAATGCATTATTATTATTGATTTATTTCCTTCAGCTTAGTCTCTTATTTATCAGGGGTCAGCACGGTGGAATGAACTGCCAATTATTCTGGCATATGCTTTACGCTGCAGATGCCCTTCCGGCTGCAACCCAGTACTGGGAAACACCCTTACACAGTCACATGCACACACACACGCACACACACACACACACACACACACACACACACACACACACACACACACACACACACACACACACACACACACACACACACACTATGTCCAATTTACTTTCTGTAATTCAGCTATAGCGCATGTCTTTGGACTGTGAAGGAAAGCACCAGGAGGAAACCCATGCAAACACGGGGAGAAAGAAAGAAATGCCAATTAACCCAGCCGAGGCTCGAACCAGCGATCTTCTTGCTGTGAGGCAACATCGCTACCCCTAATATTAGTATTGCCGCCCTTATTATTATTATTATTATTATTATTATTATTATTAGTATTATTATTATTCCTTAGAGGGGAAATCAATGATGTCAAAATAAAAAGTAATTGTTTTGAATATGTTTAACTCATATACATTACTGTATGTCTATACTGCTTTGATCATATTGTTTATTAATTTGATGTTAGATAATTTATTTATGAATTTATTTATTAACTTGTCAGAATTTTGGATTCTTTATATATATATATATATATATATATATAAGAATCCAAAATCTCCCAGCCTGACCAGCTAAGACCAGGCTGGAAATGGCTGGAAACCAGCATGGAAATGGCCAAAACCCCTCTAAAACCAGGCTGGTCGACCAGCTAAAAGCAGCCAACCAGCCTAGGCTGGTTTAAGCTGGATTTTTCTGAAGGGGCAACAGGATAATACATACACACACGGCTCCTTGACACTATTCTCCGCACCCACCAAGTCAAGACCTGCATCACCAAAATGCAGAGTTTTTTTTCTTTCCATTTGGTGTGCGGTATCAAATTGCATTAAAACAACACTCTTCCACCAGTCCTTACTTTATATTTGCATCCGAAACCTCAGTTTGTCATGCTGGGGCCTGAATGAAATGCTCCTGAATGTAAGTGAAGCTGCCGAACTGCATTTAAAGTTGAAAAATGAAAAATGAATAACCCAAATTTGTGATTGAAATGTGGATAGCGCGGTGACGCAACTTAGATCAAGGCAATTTATTTGGATTACTAATGTCCATGTAAACGTATTCAATGACAGGCTGTGATGTATTTGATGATGTCATGTTGCCACAAAAACATCTCAAACAATGTCAGTTTTGCAATTAAAAGTACACACTAACAACATTTAACGACAGCAGTCATAACCATGTGTAAATGGTTATTGGATTTTCAGTCATGTCTGTCTTATGAACTCCCCTACAAGCAAAATATTACAGAAAAAGGTATTGGTTGAAGGAAGGAAATTGCTGGGGAGAAGGCTATCTGATGATTTATGCTGGATGAAGTATTTCCGACAGCATCCTCCTTTCCATCTAGACCTTGTAAGAGGGATTATTTATTTATTTATGCATTTGTTTTCCACAGGCATTATGATGGAGACAGATTCCTGTTTAGATCCAGGGATCCCGGTGAATGGAAAAAGGCACGGGAACAATTTCGCTATTGGCTCCAGTGTGACATTCAGCTGCGATCAAGGCTATACTTTGAGCGATGAGGAAGCCATTGTGTGTGAGAGAAACCATCAGTGGAACCATGCGCTGCCCAGCTGTGACGGTAGGCCATGTTGCTCTCTTTTTCAATTCTGCTCATGTACAAGTGGATCAGCTTTCTTGTGAAGGGGAAAAAGAGCTTTGGAGAATTGGACCCTGGTGCCAGCTTGCACAGTGTTATGAGCACCTTATTTTCAGACTCAGACGTCACACCAAGCGTCGCCTACGGATCTGCGATTTAAAATCATATGGTACTCCTTCCTGGAAACACTTCAGCAGATCCTCAGTCGTCCTCTGATTGGTTTGAATATACAGGATTTCCAGGAGTCTGGTTTTCAGCAATCTCAGGCCCCGTTTACACTAGTGCGTTTTAGTTTTAAAACAGCGTTTTAGATAAAAAACGATCCACATCCACACTAGCGTTTTACCTAGCGTCTTTAAACATATCTCCATCCACACTACGCCACCAAAAACGTATATCACGTGACCATTCGCACACTCTGGGCATGCGCGTTCTAGTATAAACAGAAAGCATGCGTCTCGCTCGGCATTTTGTTATTGTTAGTCAACAAACGCCGGTTGAACATTAAACGCGATGGCAAAGAAAGCAAGAAAGGTATTTTTGTGGACAGACGACGAGTTTGAGTTGTTACTAAACGTAACAAATGAATCACTGCACAATGGCGCCTAAAACAGACAATAGTGCAAACAACGTTCCCATTTCTGTGCCCATGTTGTTGTTTACAGTACTGTCTTCCGGTAACGTTAAAGCAATGACACAATGACACAAAAGCCCCAATCAGGTAGCGAATCTAAGTAGTTCCGCCTCCGTTTTCAGATGTCTCCGTTATTCCTCATCCACAATGAAACGGAGCAGCAGCGTTTTAGAATGAAAACGGCCTCTCCAGCGTTTCCAAAATGTTCCGTTTTCGGCGCTCGAGAACTCCGGCGTAATGTGGACGGATGGCGTAACCGTGGCAAAACTTATGCGTTTTAAAACGAAAACGCATTAGTGTAAACAGGGCCTTAATCAGTTTGCCTAAAAACAAGACTTCCCCACCCCTAGCGGCACCCCCGAACCTGTCTGTCAAATAGCACCACAGGTGGTCCTTGATCATTTAAAGTGGCCAAAGCTCACAGACCTTTAGCAGGTGAGTCTGAGGTCTGGCTAGGCAAGACTATGAGGTCGATGGTGAAAACTTTGGAAGGAAAACTAAAGGCATTAATCGGGCCCATATTCTGCTTCTGCTAGGCTGCATTACAATTTTATCAGAGGGGAAAGGGTAAGCCTTCTTAAGACTCTGAGGAGATTTGAGTTCATACATTTTTGATTAGAGCAGAGGTGACTGTCATGCACTGTCTCATAGATAACCTAAAACACAGGTGGGGGGAGAACAGTATAGCGGGGACAAACAATGTAAGGCTTTGGCCAGATAACTGCAGGATAGTGCTGTTTATGTTACTTGTTTGCCAATTGCAGGGATTGAAGTAAACAAAGAGTTTTCCAGTAAAAGGCAATCAGGTCTGTTCCAGAATTCCCATTGTCCTCTTATGTTTCTGTGTTATCAGCTCTGTGCTTTTGCTGTAACAGACTTTGATTCGCTCTGATGGGCTCCCATCAGAGCCTGACCTTCATTATGGACAGGACAGATGCTCTCCATTTGTTTGTGGGAATGTACATACACATTTGTTTAAATTAGCAGTGGAACTAGCAGAATTCTGTACATACTAGAGTTACCATCGCTGTCATTCTCACCGTTCTCATATAAGATTGTCATAACTTCATTCAAAGTTTCTACTGAGATATTAAAGGTGCCATGATGTGCTTTGAAATGTGCACTTTTTATTCAAAGTTTGATGTAATCCTTACTGAAAAATGAAGAGGGGGTGGGATATAACTCCTAAGTTACCCCTCCCATTAAACTAACTCCTCCTTTAAAAAAAAAACAGCCAATAGTGTTTTGTTATATCACCGCTCTGCCAATGAGAGTAGTTGAGCGTAAGCACATCAAATGAGAAGCATCTTGAAGGGGCCAGATACTAGACATTTGATTGGTATGAGGTGACGATTTAGGTGAAACTGCATAAACTTTGTTTATATCAGTTTTTACATTTTTTTTTATTGTTTTGGAACACACTAGAATGTACACTCACCGGCCACTTTATTAGGTACACCTGTCCAACTGCTTGTTAACGCAAATTTCTAATCAAGAGAGACAAAAAAGTATAACATTTATTTGAAATTTTGTAGTTTGTATTATTAATATTATATATTTTTTTGCCATAATTTGCTTGAATTTATTTGTATTATCTGTTATTTCAAAAGGTGTTCAGTGACTAAATATTTTAGTAAATATATGTTTTATTCAAGTGTACCAAAATATATTACATTTTAAAAATTAATTAATTAATTGATTGATTGATTGACTAATTAATTTTGATTGACTAAATAATTAATCTAATTAATCTAATTAATCTAATTAATCTATCTATCTATCTATCTATCCATCCATCCATCCATCCATCCATCCATCCATCCATCCATCCATCCATCCATCCATCCATCCATCCATCCATCCATCCATCCATCCATCCATCCATCCATCCATTTATTTATTTATTCATTGATTTTCTTTTAAGCTTAGTCCCTTTATTATTCTGGAGCCACAGCGGGGCTTTTTTTTAATCTGTGTCACAGCAAAATGAACCTCCAACTTATCCAGCATATGTTTTATGGAGCAGATGCCCATCAAGGCTGCAACCCATCACTGGGAAACACTCACACACACTCATTCACACACTTACACTACAGACAATTTAGCTTACCCAATTCACCTGTACCGCGTATCTTTGGACTGTGGGGGAAACCGGAGCACCCAGAGCAAACCCATGCACAGGGTTGCCAGATTTAGCAGACTTTTTCCTGCCCAAAAGCTGTCAAAAATCTGCCCAAACTAAAAAAAAAAAAAGAAAAAACACCAAAAATAAAAGAGTTATATTCATTTATTATGTTATTTAAGAGTTTTTATTTATTTATTTATTTATTTATTTATTTATTTATTTATTCATTTATTCATTTATTTATTCATTAATGTTTAAATAATGCTGTGACTAAAAATATAACCTTTAAAATACACAAAAAGTTTAGATGCAGCTGCTTGGCTATATAAATTAAAGTGTTCTCTATTAATCAAGATTAATTTATCTTCTCGGATCGACTAACTTCATATTTAATAAGCCCAAAAAATCTGTTTATGAAAAGATTTAAAAGGCTTTTTGAGGACAAAATGCTGAAGCTCAAAAATATGTTTTCCTTTCATAACCTGTGCTGTGTGATTTATTTGGATAAAAGCAGGACGATGAGCATGGCTCAAGGACACACACTGTATTCTCAATATTCTGTTATGATGGCTGGTGCTTCAAGGACAAACAAGCTCTTTTGTGTGTGTGTGTGTGTTGTTTTGACTGTCTCCACTGACATGTATTATTCAGTTGAAGATGTGTCACAGTTAATACAGTACGTCTGCTTTTGATCTCGTTTCAAGTACATCTGATGTCAACCTCTTATTAGTTATTATATCATTACACTGTGCTGCCTTTCATGTACAAACATGTCTATTTCTGTGTATTCTATGTGTTATTCTTTTTTTTTTTTTTTTGAATGTGAAGCTATTCTACTTACTCTGTGGTGCGTTTCCCAAACAATGACTTAACTTGCAGCTGAACTATCATAGTACGATGCATCATTTGGGAAAAGAAGGATGTAGTGACGAGTGTTTGACTCATCGCTGCAGAAAGGTTCGAATTAAGTTCACAACAAATACATCAAATAATCATTGGGAAAGTTCTTATTTCTCTCAAATTACGTGTCATGTCTGTCACTGTGCTGTTTATCTGACACAGACGAGATGGAGATTGAAGCACACTCTGACAGGCATGTAGACGGTGGGCGGGGAGAACTAGCATTAAAGGCACAGGCAACAAAAACAGCTACATAGTGTTCAGAGCAGCAAATTCTAATATTCTGAAAGGTCTAATAAATAATCTGATGGGTGTTTTAAGCTGAAACTTTACAGACACATTCTAGAGGCACAAAACATTTATCTCAAATCTTGAAAAAGGTGTGAAATAGGTGCCCTTTATAAGTATTTCTTAGTTAAATAAACTAAAACTGATAATTTTTTCTTGCTTTTTCATTTCTAGCTTTGTGTGGGGGCTATATCTACGGGAAAACGGGAACGGTTCTTTCCCCTGGATTTCCAGATTTCTACCCAAACTCGCTGAACTGCACATGGACGGTCGAGGTGTCCCGTGGGAAAGGTGAGACAGAAAGAGCAGGTTACAGACGCTAGAGCTTAAACTGACAACAGTTTGAGGCTCAATGGTTTTACTCATCAGGTTCATTTCTGTGCCCTTTGAAATTACCCTTGATAACAAATTTAAGATACCTTTCACATTTCTCATTTTATTACCGAGCGCCATGTCGGGCAAATGCGATTCTGTTTCGATCAGTATTACGTTCCCTCTAAAGGCTTCTCAGTGGGTTGTGAGGTTGAAAGGCAGATTTTGCTTGTGACTGACGGCCCTAATCTCATCTGAAACTCCCCAGGA
>NC_133188.1:6925000-6975000 GCF_049306965.1 Danio rerio
TCATTCATTCATTCATTGGTAGTTTGGTTCATTAATTCATTAATTCATTAATTCATTAATTCGTTAATTCATTCATTCATTCACTTATTTATTCATTGGTAGTTTGGTTAGTTCATTTATTCATCCATCCAACCATTAATTGGTAATTTTATTGATTTATTTGTTTGTCTGTTTGTTAGTGCTGATTGATTTATTGATTTGTTGATAAAATGGACATCTTGAAGCTTGACCATGTTGATTACTTATACAGTAACAAAAAATAAAATAGCACAATAATTGAAAATGAATAATACAAAATGAATAATACATGTGTTGGAACTATTCTTTTAAAACCAGGTTTGCATGTCCAATTGCTTTTAGAAGTTACTTTATGTTCCAAATAGTCAGGTTAAAAATCTTATTAGGGTTGGGATTTTAGTATAAACATGATCAAAAAGACTCATAAATTAGTCTTGGATGTGAGTAGCAGTAGCCTATTTAATGAAATTTAAAAGATACACTTTTTTGAAGCACCATTTTGTGTGCTATGTTGAAGTGCAGGAATTGTTAAGTGAAGTCGCAATTTCCTAATGGTTTTTATATTCTTAATAAAGAATTATTAGATACATAATGGTCTAGATAAATAGGTGTAATAAATGTCTTGTTCCGAGTTTTTTAGAGTTGTTAAAATGACATTTAAGTTCTTAATTATGTGTGAAAATGCAGATTTCATCTGTTGAGTCATCAATTCAGTGCGTTAAATCAGTGATTTCTAAGAGTCTGTTGGCATTTTAATAATGGTCAGGCTAATTTGGCCATAAAAAGTCCCATAAAAGGGAAGAAGAACTACATTGAATTTTAAACAAATGGGTTATTATTGAAAATCTGGTCTCATCTTTTTACCCTAAATTGAGTCTATTCTGCAATGACTCACATTGATTATGAAAGCTCAAACTATTCTTCCATCATGTTAATCTTGTATTTATAATGCAACTAGACACAGTTAATATTAGCATTGTATAGAGGAGGACTTTCAGAGATGAACCCGGCCATAATAAATGAATTAAAATTGATCAGATGCATATTACGATACAAGGTATCGAGTTAAGGTCATAGATATTTGTGTACAGCATTAAAACCGCTGAGAAAAAAGATTACTGGTTGTAAGTGTGCAGTTTTCCTGCCAGACTAGGTTTTAATAGTGGTTAATCACTGCGGTGTAATAAGGATGTGTGAGTGTGTCTTTAATTGGTCTGGTGAGCACAACAAACATTAGCCTCAAGAGGTTAGGATTATATTAGCTGCAAATAATTTATAAAGGCTTGATGAGGAATTTCCATTGAAAGAAATGATCCCTAGTTTTTAAAAGCTTCTAGAGCTTCCAAATCAAACAGCATGACAGTAATTGGAATTGGAAAGGATGTAAAGTTTTCAGAAATTAGGGGCACGGAAGATGTTAGGGTGATACCTTTTCAAAAGCTGCACTTTTGCCATTTTTAACCGGGATTGTTGAAGCCTGGTTGACCAGATAGGTTATCATAAAACAATAACAATAGATAGATGGATGGATGGATGGATGGATATATAGATGGACGGATGGTTGGATGGATGGAAGAATGGATGGATGGATGGATGGATGGATGGATGGATGGATGGATGGATATATAGATGGATGGATGGAAGAATGGATGGATGGATGGATGGATGGATGGATGGAGCGATGGATATATAGATGGATGGATGGATGGAAGAATGGATGGATGGATGGATGGATGAATGGATAGATGGATGGATGGATGGATGGATGGATGGATGAATGGATGGATGGATGGATGGATATATAGTTGGATGGATGGATGCATAGATGGATATATAGATGGATAGTTGGATGGATATATAGATGGATGGATGGATGGATGGATGGATGGATGGATGGATGGATGGATGGATGGATGGATGGATGGATGGATGGATACACATTTCACACTTTCATCCGGCCCGCAAGGGAATTTTTAAAATGCTGCTTTTGAGTAGTTTGGTTTCAGAATTAGTAAATGAATGATGCAGTACAAGTGAACACCATTTGATGGCAGTATTACACACGGCGCAGTTAGTGCAACCAGTACAATTAGAACACACTCTTCAGATATTAAAATGCACTCGACCGTTAATGACTGAAAATTGACTCTATTTGTTGCTTGATTAAGGATGAACGGACAACAAAATACTTCTTCACCAATATAGCACAGAAAGCGGTAGGTCTGATATGCCAAGAAAGTATTGCTGTTTTTAAAGACTACAACCTAAGGGTCCGATCACACCAAACGCGCATTTACGTTCTAAAATTGCAAGGTGCACTGCAACCTTTTTATTGTACAGAAAACAAAGGAGCGCAGTGTGCTTTTTTTTATGTCGTTAGGCAATAAATGAATCACAGTTAGGTATTTTGCGAGGGTGTTGCTGTTGATATTAATATAACATTATTTTCAGGCTCATTGTTCACATTAACACACTCATAATAACATGACCTGGAATAACAAAGACTAAGATTATTCTTTTGTTTTATTTTATAGTTTTATGATTGATATGAGCATATTAATCCGCTTGTTAAGTGGTGACATATTTGTGATGTATGTAATACTGTTTCCGCCACTCATTTTGGGTTGAGAAATCATTCGTTTATGAACCTTTTTAATTCATATCACACATTAAAGTTAATGTTACATAAAGTCATAGTGTACAGAACAATCTCTGGTCTTGCTGCAAAACGAATACCAAAATGTTTACAATTTATAAAAAAATGAATCACTTTCTGGCCATCGGATATTAGGCATGGACATATATATTGCAATCTTGATTTTCGAAAGTATTAAATCGCTTTGTAAACGTTTATTATTACCATTTCATGAGTCTCCCCATTCAGTTGAATAGAGCGATTGGACCCGGAAGCCGCTTCGCATGACGTCACACTTAACAAGTGGGTACAAGCTCAAATGAGATTGTTGTAAATTTGACTCAAATTATTTAATAATTGTTGCTTAATTGTGTTAATTTTTGTCATATAATATATTCTCCATGCATACATCCACTTTGAAAGTTATTTTCTCAAAGATTTGTAGTTTTATTAAGGTTTATGGTGATTTATCTGTATATTATAAAAGCATTGCAAATTAGATTATTGTCAATTTGACTGAATAATAAACTTTAAGAATTATTTTTAATGTGTTAATATAAGATTTTTTAATATCAGACAATATCTTTTCAACTCTCCACTGTAAACATTATTACTTTATTATTATTTTTACATTTCATAAGGGTTTATTTTATTGTTTTATGATGATTGATAAGTAAATATAAATAGCAGCGCAAGGACTTTTCAATTTGACTCAATAATAACTATTTAAGAAATATCTGTTTTGTATTAAAGTGACATGTTTCTGTCCGATATTACATGTTCCATGCATACTGCCACTATAAATAAGTTATTTTTTGAAAGATTTGACACGTGGCCCTTCACTTAGTTTGCAAAACTTGATTTGGCCCTCAGGTCTAAAAAGCTTGCTCACCAATGACTTAGACCCTAAATTCATCTGGATTCCCATACTGGGAAACACCCATACATTCTTACATTCACACACATACACTACGGCCAATTTAGTTTATTCAATTCACCACTGACTTAGACCCTATACTCATCTGGATTCCCATGCTGGGAAACACCCATACATTCTTACATTCACACACATAAACTACAGCCAATTTAGTTTATTCAATTCACCACTGACTTAGACCCTAAATTCATCTGGATTCCCATACTGGGAAATACCCATACATCAACACAGGGAGAACATACAAACTCCACACAGAAATGCCAACTGGCCCAGCCGGGACTCAAACCAGCAACCTTCTTGCTGTGAGGCGACAGTGCTAACCACTGGGTGCCCCCCTAGTGTGGTTTTATTTAATAATTAATTCATAATTCATTCATTTTCTATGAGCACTGAGTACTTATTGACTCTTTATGTCTAATCATTTCTTTCAGTAGCTGGAATACCATTAGGCCAGCATTTAGCTCAGTGTCTAAAAGCAACATCTGCTTACATAACTGGAGATGTTGGAGCAGAATATTAAACAGAAGGATGTCTGATACAAACAGGGCAGTGAGCTCCCGTGACTAACAACTAGCTATAGTGTATAAAGGCCTCCGTTCATTTGTATTCCTCTGAAACTGGTGCCGTGATTCATCAAAAAAAATGAGAGACTCCAATTATATTCCGTGCAAAACCTTGGCCCAAGCTGGCCTATGCATAGAAGTAGCAGATGTCAGAACGCTGCAGGCTTCAGGGAAAATGTGTGACAGTTATTCTGCGTCTAAGATTTGATAAGTTAGATAAGACATTTGTATTTTCAACCCTCAGTGTGTGAATTTTTGACTCCTCAACATGTTCTACCTCTCTTTCCTATCTATACCTCGTGTGAATGCCTAGCCGAGTGTGGAGCCACTTCTGTGGGAAGACAGGGTGTCCTGCTGTCCCCCAATTACCCAGGAAATTATGACAACAACCATGAGTGCATCTACCACATTGAGACAGAAAGAGGCATGGGGATTCAAATCACTGCCACCACCTTCCAGCTTTACGAGGGAGATTTCCTTAAAGTAAGAACCACCGACATTGTGTAACTATGCACATTGTTTTTTAGTTAAAATGTGTACGGTGTATGAGTTCAATTGTTGTGCGGCAATGTGTGTGTTTTTCTTTCTTGATTCTTTGGTCACACTTTACAATAAGGTTCATTAGTTAATGTTAATTATTACATTTACTAACATGAACAAACAATGAACGATACATTTACTACAGTATTTATTCATGTTAGCGAATGTTACTGAATTAGTGATTTAATGTTAGTGAGTTAGTGAAAATACAGTTGTTCATAGTTCATGTTACCACATGGTGCATTAACTAATGTGAACTAAGTATGGACTTGGATGTTAATAATGCATTAGTAAATGTTCAGTTATGATTAATAAATGCTGTACAAGTGTTGTTTATGATTAGTTCATGTTAGTAAATGCATTAACTAATGAACCTTATTGTAAAGTGTTACTGATTTTTTTTTTATGTCATTCATTCATTTTCCTTTCGGCTTAGTCCCTTTATTAATCGGGGGTCGCCACTTTTTTATGTTATTTATTTATTTATGATTATAAATTACATAATGGGAAGTTGATCTTTCATTCGACAACGTTTTGATGTTGAAAAGTAAAAAAAAAAAAAAATATATATATATATATATAATATATATATATATATATATATATATATATATATATATATATATATATATATATATATATATATATATATATATATATATATGAGTGTGTGTGTGTGTGTGACTTTTAATGCCATTTTTATTAATATGAAGTGATACAGTGCATGATCTGTTTTGGTGTTGTAAGTTACAGTATAGAAAACTAGTGTATAGTTTCGTCACTCTGTCAAACTGCAGAGTTTAATTTCCAACATTAACAGCAGATATCAAGGTCCTATTATGTAATTCAACTGTAAACCAAGGTTATAATAGTTTTGGATTTTTCATTAGTTTTAGTTTCTGTTTCGTTTTGACTTTTTGTTTTCAAATTCAGTTAGTTTTAGTTAGAGGTAGATTTACTAGTTTTTATTAGTATCTATAATTTAAAATTATTTCATTTTAGTTTAGTTTCAGTATTTCTTTGAGATTCTTTTTCTAAATAAGGATATTTGTTAGGTGCAAGATTCAAAATCAACAGAATAAATATTGTATAATAAAAACTCAGCCATACATTTTTAGAAACCTGTATTAAGAGCATACATGAACACTATTATCTACCACTACCACACCCATTCTCAAATTCAAATCCAACAGCCCACAAGATTGCAGCATTAAGTACACTATACATGGCTGCTTCTGAGGTTAGATACACAGTAGTGATGGGAAGTTCAGATCTTTAATGCGGCAGCAGGACTACAGACTTGTACGGGTCAAACACCAGCAGCGCGAAGTTCATAGATTTACTTTACTAAATGGCTTACAGTAAGGTTATGTATTAAATACATTTACTAAGACAAAAACTAAGGTTTTTGCTGTAATTTTAGGTAGTTTCTGTTAGTTTTGTATGTACACAATACAGTTTCATATGTAGTTTTTTAAAAAACACTTGTTTTCATTTTTATTTCAGTTAACAACAGTTATTTTACATTTTAGTTAAATTTTTTTTTGTTAATTTTCTTTAATTATAATAACCACAAAATATGAAAAATGTTAATTAACATATTTTGTACAGTGTTTTCTTTCTTTCTTTCTCTCTTTCTTCTTTGCAAAAAATGCATGAATTAGCAGTTTTTCCATTTTTTTTACTGTATTTTTTTTCATTTGGTCATGCTTTTGAATTACATTTACATATTTATTACATTTCCATGATATTTTCTCCAGCAACATTTGATATAGAAAACCTTTTAAAGGTGACTTTTATTGACATTTTTTATAGTTTGAAGTGATATTAAAGTACAAATCTTGGTAAAAATAATTATATTTTTCTGTATTATTAAATATTTATTTTATTTATAAAATGTATATATTAAAATACACATTTCTCTCTATATTATTATTTTTTAAACTGTTTTAAAGTATATTGCTTCAAACTACTAAATTATCAATAAAAGTCACCCTGTCAAACTACAGAGTTGGATTTTATTCATCAACATCAGAGATCAATGTGCCATAATGCAATACATAACCGTAAATAATACCAAATTTCTTAAAATACAGAAATTGTTAATTAACATAAGTATTTTACAGTGTTCTTTCTTTCTTTCTTTCTTTCTTTCTTTCTTTCTTTCTTTCTTTCTTTCTTTCTTTCTTTCTTTCTTTCTTTCTTTCTTTCTTTCTTTCTTCACTTCTTTTAAATATCATTTGAACAACTACACATCTACTGAATTCTGTACCAATGTGGTCAGTTACGATCACATAAACACAAAGTTTTAGGAGTTTATTGAAGTTTGGTGATTTGCAGCGTCTCTGCAACACTGTTAGCATGTAGCGGTTTGCAATTCATGAGAGACTAGTACAAATGGGTCTTGGAGACACCATTAACTATTCATAGATTAATTTATGTTACAGTGCTCAAGGCACATGCACCATCACAAAAGAAAGACGGTCTCTTAAGACCAATAAGGACACTAATTAAGTCACGAATGAAGGGTGCGAAAGAGATGCTTTAGCAGTTTCAAACACATCAATTTTGTTATAATCATAGTGACAATGCTGCAGTGAATCATCAGAATGTTGTTTGGAGCATACACATGACTGAATTGAATCTGTCAGCAACTCATATATTAGACTTGTGTCTAGTTCTATAAAAATTTAAAGGAACAATTAACCGAAGCAATAAGTCTGTTTTTAGACTAGTGGCCAGTTCTGCACATGCAATCTGGAATCACATGATGTTTTCTATCAAAGCTTGAAACAGTGTCCTCCACAACAGAAAAATGGAAAACCGCCACTTGACATTGATTTATGACCTTTAATAATTTTTCTATGGCACAACCCCCCTCATCCGCAGAGGTTATTGTTTCAAAATGTATGCAATTTCAAAAAGCAATTACATATTTCAGGGCAGACACCGAAAGAACATTTTGAGAAAACACTCATTTTGTATTTTATAACAGAAGGTATGTCATGAGGACAAACAATGCCGAGGCTGACTTCTGACGAAAAAACATTCCTGCTTCTTTTTGATTTCCATAGGTTTACGATGGCCAAGACAGTTCATCAAGACTCCTGGGCAATTTCACAAAAACTGAGATGATGGATTTTATCCTCAACAGCACGTCCAATCATCTCTGGATGGAGTTTAACAGCAATGGTACTGGGACCAGCAAAGGATTCAAGCTGTCATACAGCAGTAAGTTGAACAAGATGCTTGTAATCCTGTGATACACACAAGAAAGCATGCCCGTAGGGTTCGGGTGGTTTGAACAACCCACCCACCCATGGCTAAAAGTATTTGTATTAAAAAAATAAAAATAATAATAATAATAATTATATATATATATATATATATATATATATATATATATATATATATATATATATATATATATATATATATATATATATACACCCATAATTTTACCCATATTTTCATTCATATTTGTACAGTGCACAAATATTGAAGATAAATATTTACAGTACATCACCCTACTGTAATTTGATGATTTTAAAGGGTGTAGTACATTCACAAAGGCCAGACTGACTTACTACAGGTGAAATTTTACCCATATTTTTATTCATATTTCTGTACTGTACAACAATGAATGAAAATACGGGTAAAATTTCACCTGTAGTAAGTGTAATTTTCAATAACTATGGCCAGTAATTCAAAATCCCATGGAGCCTCATGGAGCCTCAAAAATAATATGACACAAGTCACGTGACACAACCCACCGAACAGTAATGTTGGAATCATTGATGCGACATCCTCATCCACACTGAGTAACGCTTTGAGTCGAAAAGAGAAGGAGAGACGGAAGAGAAAGCAGGCGGCAGCAACATTGTTGCAAAATATTGAACATATGTTCAAAAAGACTGGGTCAGGCTAATGTTACTTCCTAACAGATGAGAATCTGCCGCTATCATGAGGTTCTAGACTAACTGGCCGATTTAGCCGGGACATCCTTTATATTGGGCATTATTGATTTGTCCCGTGACCTCCAATTCCCTGTTTTTGCCATTACATTTTTTGAAAATAACTGTCCTATGAAGGATTTACTACCAAACAGAGTCCTCAGCTGTCAGCTGTCACTTCACAGCAAAAGCTGCTAATCCTTTCATGTCTGTGGCTGCGTCCGAAACTGCCTGCTACTCATTAGGTACTGCATTTGAATATAAACGTACTACTCAGCCATTAGAAAAGTATGTTGTATACAGTATGAATGTGAGCAGTATGAATGAAATTTAGACGTACTACTTCCGCCTTTTTGTCATGATCATGTGACCAATCCTAGTGAGTTGCATCATGAGGCTATTCATAATGCAATTCTGAATTCTCTTGTGGGGCATCATGGAATACTTCTCACATACAGATTTTTGAATTCTATGAATTTGGACATACTCATTTTAGCATACTATATGGTATGGAAGTCTGCGATTTCGGACACAGCCCTGTCAGGAGCGGGGTTTGAACCCGGGTCTGCTGTGTCAGAGTCTGAATGTTTTACCACTCAGCCACAGGTGGATAATGAATCCAGAAGCGAGATAGTACTTGCACTGTGAGAGATTTATTTGTTAAAACACAAAAATCCAGATTTGAAACAACAAAAAAAAATTGCAGAGATAAAAAAGGACTGAGTTAACGGAGAAACAAAAAGGCCAACAGGCAAAATATCTCTGGAAAAATACTAGAGCAGATGCATCCAAAAAAAAACAAGGAAAAAAGGTTAAGTAGCATAGAACTCAGAAATGAACAGATCTTGAGAAAGCAGGGCAAAACTCACGGTAGCAACGAAGGCCTAGCATCAACAATAACTGAGCAAAGAAACAAGGGAAACTAGTGAACCTAAATACACATGACATAACAGGACACATGTGAAAACAATCACTTAATTACTGAACTCAAACAACACAAGGGGAGAAATAGTGGAGAAACAAAATCATAACATGTAAAAACTAAAGTCATAAAATGACAGGTCCTGACACAGCCCGTGTTTTTGTGGCTGTTTACACCTGGTCATTTCATGTTTTATTCTCTTCGGAAATAATTCCGATCGCTCAGACAACTTCGGAAGGTGGTCATTCCAGATGAAAATGGACGGGTCTAATTATTTGTTTTTAGACAAAATTAGGTTAAATAAAATGACCTGCACCTGTTTAGAAAACACCTGTAGGTGCGCTTTTACAGCCAAACATATGTAAAGACCAAAAATACACAAATAAATAAATACATATTTACTATAATTTCCCAGAGATGGGTTGCGACTGGAAGGGTATCTGCTGCGTAAAAACATGCTGGATAAGTTGGCGGTTCATTCTGCTGTGGCGACCCCGGATTAATAAAGGGACTAAGCCGACAAGAAAATGAATGAATGAATGAATATTTACTATAAGCATAAAACATCTGTTAACAAACAAAAAGCCTAAGAATTTCACATCCCATATTAGATGAAAATGCGGTAACATTTTACAATAAGGTTCATTAGTTAATGCATTTACTAACATGAACTAATCATGAACAACACATGTACAGCATTAATTATAATTGAACATTTACTAATGCATTATTAACATCCAAGTCCGAGCTTGTTAACATTAGTTAATGCACCGTGAGTTAACATGAACTATGAACAACTGTATTTTCATTAACTAACGTTAACTAAGATAAATAAATACTGCAGTAAATGTATTGTTCATTGTTTGTTCATGGTAGGAAATGCATTAAATAACATTAACTAATAAATCTGTATAAATAAATACTAATAAATTGTAAATTGTGACCGAAAATGTTTGAATTATAATGTCTTTTTTTATATGAATCACCTATTAAATATTCAAGCATGTGGTGCTGTGATGAACAACCACAATAATACAATCTGAACATATTTAAAAAGCACTCTAAAAGTTAAAATCAATGTTATCAATGTTTTGCATATCAACTGTCACGACATATTGCATTATTGAATATCAATAAATGTCTACTTCTATGGCACATCCCTATAAAAATGAAAAAAGTAACATGTAGTTTGTGTTTAAACTGAGACAATTTGCACAAGCAACTTGTAAAAAAAAAACAAAACTATTATTATTTTTGTTACTGCAAAAAGTATGCACATGATTGCAGAAGACAAGCTAATCCAGAACTAAATATTTCATAAAATGTCACCAAAATACTCTATGTAAACTTCTTATTCAAATGCAAAATGTGGGGCAAAAGTCCACCTTTAGAGAAAAATGTAATGTGTATTTATATAGCGCATTTATTGTGCTTCACAATTATGAGGGGGGTCTCTCCACACCACTACCAATGTGCAGCATCCACTTGGATGATGCGACGGCAGCCACAGGACAACGGCACCAGTGCGCTCACCACACACCAGCTATTGGTGGAGTGAAGACACAGTGATAGAGCCAATTCGGTGAATGGTGATGATTGGGAGGCCGTAAAGATCGATTGAGGAAATTTGGCCAGAACACCGGACATACACCCCTACTCTTTACCAGAAGTACCATGGGATTTTTAATGACCACAGAAAGTCGGGACCTCAGTTTAACGTCTCATCGGAAAGACAACGTCCACTGACAGTATAGTGTCCCCTTCATTTTTACTGGGGCATTAGGACTCACACGCCCCCTGCTGGCCTCTCTAATACCACTTCCAACAGCAACCTACTTTTCCCATGTGGTCTAACATCCGGGTACTGACCAGTCTCAGCCCTGCTTAGCTTCAGTGAGTAACCAGTCTTGGGCTGCAGGGTGATATGGCTCTGGCAAAAAGAACCCCCTTTTACTAGCCTGTCTATGAGTCTGGAAGTGCACACATATACATTTACTTATAAAATAATCATTGTTTTGAGCATATCCAATGATATTTGTTGAACTAATTCTACTGAAATGCCGATCTTTACATTGAACATATGCTTTTTCTGGTATTAATTTGATGTGAGTCCCTCTGGGTGATTTTCTGCTAGCAGGTGGAGCTTTTATTGCACAACCTTTATGTCATTATTAAGCAGGCTTATCCTGCCTGCCGGGGGGTTGATTTCAGGTGGACAGATGTCTTTTTTACTATTCAAATTGGCTTTCTTTATCCTGCCCCAATGTAGGTTTTGACCTTGTCAAATGTGAGGAGCCTGGGACCCCTAATTACGGCTACAAAATCCAAGACGACGGCCATTTTGCTGAAACGTACGTCTTGTACAGCTGCAATCCTGGATACACGCTGCATGGTAGTGGCACGCTGACATGCCTCAGTGGAGACCGCAGGGTTTGGAATAAACCACTACCTTCCTGTATAGGTGAGCTCTCGACTTTACCCTTTACGCAGATTAGTTTGCTTTAATGACGCATTGCAGCTAACGGTCCCACTTTATATTAAGTGTCCTTAACTACTATGTACTTACATCAAAAAATAAATACAATGTACTTACTGTGTTTATAATGCATTTGAGAACACTTGTGGTGCTTTTGAGTTGGGATAGAAGTTGGGTTATGGACAGGTTTGGTGGTATGGGTAGGTTTAAGAGTGGTTAAAGGTGTAAGGGATGGTGAACAGTTTATTTACAAATGTAATTACAAAAGTTAATTATAGATGTAATTACATACATGTATTTAATCAAGCATAAGTACACAGTAAATACATGTATTTACACAATAAGTACATTGTAACAAACTATTTATTCCTGTGTAAGTACATATTAGTTAAGGCCATTTAATATAAAGTGGGACCCAGCTAACTACTGTAGCTTTTGATTGAGTAAATTAATTAAAGGTGCTGTATCTAAGGATAAAAACATAGAAATACCACAATATGTTCGCAGATATTTAGGAAGCATGCTAAGTGAATATGTTTGTCTGCAAAACAATATTAAAATCAGTTATTCTATTTTGAAAATGTGCATTTCATGTCTTTGTTTTGGTCTCTGTGACCTGCCCACTGCCAATTTACCCAATTATATTTCAGCACTTCAGGTTGCTTTAGTGAAAAGCACAGTGTATTTCATTTCCGGGAGTGTATGTTTGGTTTAAACAGTGTCTGTTGACAAGTGAAATATAAAAAAACACATAAAACAGTTGAAATGATTGCACACTTTAACTGATAACAAATTCAACTTCTCTTAAAACAACTTTTTGATTTTTATGTGGTGGTGTAATATTAATTTATGCTAGTTTCAAGAAGGAGATGGATGGGATAGGATAGTGTTTTGCCAACTCTCTACCCATCTATCCAAAGTGAATCCTCATTAACAAGTTTACAATGATAATAAAGTGTGTTAACAATTTTTTTTTATGATTAATGAAGGAATTATAATGCTTTATTTTATTATTTCATCGTTATTTATAAGTACAGTAGCATATTTACCGCTGCTGTAAAGGGTATTTCTGTCCGTTCGCATCCCGTTCCTTTTGTGCCCCCTGGCGGCATATTCACAAACTGCGGTCATACATTAAAAACACGTGCTTGCCCATTTAAAGTGGTGGCGGTATATGCCATGGCGGTAATGGCCACATTGAACTCTTACCTACTTTAAGTGGAGTGTCAGCTAATGTGATATCGGTGTACAAATATTGGTATTTATCATAGCTGAATCTGATGCTGTATTGCTTTTCCTCTTTATTAAGCTATAAGAAAAAAAGAATGAATGAATAGATAGATAGACGAATGGATGGATGGATGGATGGATGGATGGATGGATGGATGGATGGATGGATGGATGAAAAGAAAGAAACAGGACTACATAAACAAGCCATTTTTGTTCTTATTTTAGTTTTTTGTTATTGCTTTATCACAGGCTGTGGTAAATTTATTGACAATCAAAGTAGAGACAACCAGTAATCCTGATTGACACAAAGAGGTTGAATTGTATTAGCTACATTTTAAGCAATTGTCTATTTAAAATTACATTAGATGTTTTGTGCAATTATAACATAGGAGTATCACTTTAGATTGATGGTCCTTTTAACAGATTTTGTTGAATTTTAGTTAAACTGCTTCTACACATCAACTAATTCTCAATAGATTATAAGTAGACTGTTAGGTTTGGGGTTAGTGTAAGTTGATGTACTTGCAAAGTTTCTCATAGTCATTTAATTGTCTGTTGAAGGTGTTGTATCAGCAGATATTATGCAGACAGTCTACTAATACTCAAATGAGAAGTAATGTAGTTGCAATGCAACTTGTATTCAACAATATATGCAATGAAATGTTACCAACATATGAATTAAAAACAGCTGACAGGTTCAATAAAAATGCTAACATATTCTATGCCAGTATGTGGTGCATATAGACCAATAATTACTCCATCATTGTAAGTGAACTACTCTGCAGGTGCAGATTTACATTTCAAAAACAACTACATAATCTACACTTAAAAAGAAATCATCTTAAGAGGGAGCACATTGAATTATGCATCATATGACAAATGTAAAATCATATAACTGACCTAACCTAAGCCATGAACCCAACTATTATGTAGATATCATAGGAGGATTAACTGAAATTAATCATTTGTGTAGTTGTAAAGACTAATTTTTAAAATGATTCGAAGCCTTAACACATTTGTTTCAAGTGTTCAGTGTTTCACCTCACTCTGCCCACTTCTTAATAAAACTAGAAACATTAGTGAAGTCCATAATACAAAACAAGGAGTGTGGTGTTTAATTAGTGTTCTTAATGCGCTGCAGCTGTTTCAGTGTAATCAGATCAGTGCAGATTTGTAAAGTATTTCAGCTGTGAGACGCAAAGCATGATGGGAGGTGTAGTCTGAGTGGATGGATGGATGGATAGATAGACAGACAGACAGACAGACAGACAGACAGACAGACAGACAGTCAGACAGACAGACAGACAGACAGACAGACAGACAGACAGACAGACAGTCAGGCAGGCAGGCAGGCAGGCAGGCAGGCAGGCAGGCAGACAGACAGACAGACAGACAGACAGACAGACAGACAGACAGACAGACAGACAGACAGACAGACAGACAGACAGACAGACAGACAGACAGACAGATAGATAGATAGATAGATAGATAGATAGATAGATAGATAGATAGATAGATAGATAGATATATTAGATTTATTGATTCATAAGCATTCTTATAAGCAAATTCACTAGAGGGCATTCCAGCTATATGTCTATATGTTGATGTTTTGTTTTTGCTTTAACACAGGCTGTGGTAAATTGATTAGCAATACATTTAGAGGCCATCACTGCACTTTAATTGTGATTATTACAAAAAAAAATTGTATTAGCTACATTTTAAGCAATAGTTTATTTACAATTACATTGTACATTTCAAAATATGAATTAAAAACAATGGTTTGAGGCTGAGAGAAAATATGCTACATAAAACACACCTGCCGAAAACAGTCCATCATTATGAGTATCTGCCGATTTACATGTTAAATACAGCTACAAAATATACACTTAAAAAGAAATCATCTTAAGAGGAAGCATATTGAATTATGCATTATATGACAAATGTAGCAAACAAACAAATAATAAAGAAAGAAAGAAAGAAAGAAAGAAAGAAAGAAAGAAAGAAAGAAAGAAAGAAAGAAAGAAAGAAAGAAGCAAACAAACAAATAAACAAACAAATAAAAGGCTTCTAATGCTGTAAAAAATGTGGGCTTTCACAAAATCGATTTGTATTGAGACATAAAGGCATTAAGTTAGCTTATTTGTGTTTACAAATGTAAGTTGATTGAACATAAAACCATTAAGTTGTCCTTAAAAACTCAATAATTGTGTTGTTTCAGCTCATTTTAAATAAGTAGTTTGAACAAAAACCCAGAGGAAACCCACATGAACATGGAGAGAACATGGAAACTCCACACAGAAATGCCAACTGGTACAGCCAGGCCTTAAACCAGTGACCTTCTTGCTGTGAGGCTACAGTGCTAACCACTGAGCCACCATGCCACCCTACCATAGTACAATAACACAATTTGTTAGGTAAGAAAAGAGCATGCTAAAAGATACGAATAGTTAGAGTACTACAATAGTTAGTTAGCAAATCTGTCCTTCATAATACCATATGGAGCAATTTCTACATCAGGCTGACATATTGAATATGAACCAAATTCAAAAGTGCCTTCATCCTGTAATTCTTATGAGCAGAGCATCCTTAAGAGACTGAACTTCAGTAATTACATGTAAAACCCAGGAGAAAACATATTTCTCCGGGGAATGGTGAAAACCTCTCTCATTGTGGTTAACATGATGTAAATGTCCCATGATTGCTCCATTAGCCCAGAGTGGTATACTTACACCGGGAGTATTTTAGGACAGAACAGTCTTCGCTGTGCCATATTCATTCTCTAATTAAAACTTCTCGAGTGAGATGTTCTGTTGTGTGGGAGAAAAGTGTGAAAAATGAAGCATGCTGCGTCAAACTGATGTTCCATGCATGTATTTGAATTAATAAAAGGCATTTTCCTTTTTGGCTAGCAGTGTTAATTTTGTCAACGAAAATCACAAACAGAAATTTGACAGGTCTGGTGGGCCAGTAACGGGACTGAATGTGCGCTCTCTAATCTGCTCATCTAATAAATGAGCAACGCAGTGCGGTGGATTATATATAAAAAAATAATAATGTTGGTTAATTTGTATTAGTTTGTGTAAGAATTCGGCGAGGCAGTGGCGCAGTAGGTAGTGCTGTCGCCTCACAGCAAGAAGGTCGCTGGTTCGAACCTCGGCTCAGTTGGCATTTCTGTGTGGAGTTTGCATGTTCTCCCTGCCTTCGCATGGGTTTCCTTCGGGTGCTCCGGCTTTCCCCACAGTCCAAAGACATGTGGTACAGGTGAATTGGGTAAACTAAATTGTCGGTAGTGTATGTGTGTGTGTGTGTGTGAATGAGTGTGTAGATGTTTCCCAGAGATGGGTTGCGGCTGGAAGGGTATCCGCTGCGTAAAAAAACTTGCTGGATAAGTTGGCTGTTCATTCCACTGTGGGACCCCGGATTAATAAAGGGACTAATCCGACAAGAATGAATGAATGAAAAATGTGTAAGAATTAATTAAGCTGCATTCCTCCTCCTTACCAGAAGGAGGTGCTTCTCTCTCCTCACACAACAGGATCCAATTTCAATGCTACCTCCGGAACAGTGGATGGCACCACTTTCTCGCCATCTGCTGTGTGCCACTACTCAAGCTTGATTTGCAACACCTGTTTTTTGCCCTATATAAGTGTGAGTGTTACAAGCTACTGTGTTCAATCTTGAGCCATTACTGCCCGGTGTTCTCCAGATTGTCTAGAGAAGCTAAGTGACACTTTAAGGTTGTGCTTTTTGACCCTTGTGTCTAATTTGTTTTGCTTGTTTACTAGAAGCTCGGCTTCAGTCATTTCTGTTGTACTTTGCATTCTATTTTTCCAGTAAAGATCATTTGTTTATTTTTTCTGAAATCAAAGCCTCATGTTCCCTTATTAATCTTCTGCTCTTGGGTTCATCTGTTGAGGAGTTTGCTCAACTGGGAAAAGCCCCAGCTTTGAGTCTAAGAGACCCGAGTTCAATCCTCACCCAAACCAACACCTTACAGTTTGACTACATTTTAGGCTTATCTTTTTTTCATCATCAATAATTTGCTGCTTGTAAATTTGATGACTGAAATTGGGGTGCATTTCTAAAAAACATATTTAGCCAACTGAAGCTTGATCACACTAGAGTTTGTGTGTGAAATTCTGTCGTGCGGCGCTGCGAAAAGGGGAGGGATTAAACAAGCTTATTAGGCATTTAAAAAAAGCGAGCGATTGCTCCATGTTTTAAACTTCTGTCCAGAGATGTCATGTTTTGATCCTCGTTGGGTCTTAAGCAGTCAAGTGATGCGATTTCACAGGTCAGAGTTCACCAAGCTTGAATTTTGCACCGCAACAACCTGCGAAACTTAACACATGACCCCGCGTTTCCAGTCTGACGCATTCACGTGCGTATGAATGGAAGTCTATGGGAGTAAAAGCCCAGTGTGACCGCAGCTTAAGTTGCAAATTTCGTCATTACAACCATAGTTCGTTGATTTGACATTTCCCAAAACGATTCTTCCAATAAACGTTCGCAAAAGTATTTCTCAATTTAGTTCTAATTTCCAGCAAACGAATAAATTAAACATAAAAACTAAGTGTGGTTAAAAAAAAAAAAGTTATTTCCAGATACAAGTGCTATGCCCCATATGGTCTAAAACCTCACAGGTAGGCAAATCTAAGACTGTTTTTAATAAAAAAAAAATATTAATATGCATATAATAAATACTACTTCTAATAATAATTACATTATACAAAAGCAAATTGTCCTGAATAAAAAAAAAAAAATTCTATTTGCACTCTATTTTTTATAACCTTACCTTTTGCAAATTAATGTTTACACTTATGCAGGTACGCCCTGCAAAATTGCGCATGCTGGGACATTTGTATAGTGTATTTCCTTCTGCGTGCAATAGTGCTACTGTGCTGTCATGAAAACGCTGGTAAACTGACACATCTCAAGTCGTTCAGTGTTAATAAGATGTGCTTCTGGAGCACAAAACCAGTGATGCGTGTCAATTTTTGGAAGCTGGGAGATTTATAGCCTACATCATATTAACTCTGAATAAATTAGCTTTCCATTGATCTATGGTTTGTTAGTGTGGACTATTGTTGGATGATCTTTAATCTGAGGGTTCAAAAAAAGGATCACTTTCATCTTTGATTTTGTTGCATGTGTTTATGATTCTGTTTTCACCTACAGAATCATGCCAATCATTCAAAGTAAATATATTTGATAATATTTTACAGACTTATTCTCATTAGTCGCTTATAAGCATCTCAATAGTATGCATGCTAATTAGTACTTACTGTATAAAGCCTATTTTTAGTATAATCTTATTGTACATTTGTAATCCTACCCAATACTTAAACTACCTTAATAATTATTTATAAGGAGCAAATTAGGAGTTGATTGAAGCAAAAGTCAAAATGGTTTGCTGAGAGTGAGAATTGAACCTTGAATTAAAGTGTGACCAAAAATTCCAAGTATAAATATAAATAAAGTACACTCGCCGGCCACTTTATTAAGTACACCTTACTAGTATAGCGTTGGACCCTTTTTTGCTTTCAGAACTGCCTTAATCCTTAGTGGCATTGATTCGACAAGGTACTGTAAATATTTCTCAGAGATTCTGGCCAATTTGACATGATGGCGTCATGCGGTTGCTGCAGATTTGTTGGCTGCACATCCTTGATGTGAATCTCCCGTTCCACCACATCCCAAAAGTGATTAGTCAATTAGATTAAGATCAGGGCCCGGTTTTTCAAAAGGTTTAATCCGGATCAAATTGATCCAGATTTAGTAATTCTGTTTTTGCGATCCGTGATCAGGTAATCCAGCTTACTTTTTGAGCCAGTTTTTCAAAGCAACATTGGATTGGATCAATCTGATCTGGATAGGAACTTTTCAGGATCACTAAATCTGGATTACCAGTGCTCAAACAGGATAGGAAATCACAATGTAGAACTATAGATATGTAAAGAGCGACAAGTAGAATAGCCAGCGTGGGGTCAATATAATTTTTTTTTTTTAATGAAAACTAAGAAAATGTAATAAATATTAAATTAATAAAAATAATAAATAAGAAAAACAAGAAAAAGCCCACCCCATCCTTTTCCAGCAGTCCGCTCATCTGAGACCTACAACACAAACACTGTACATTGAGGATATTTATAATAAGTTTCAAATATAGATGTAATTTAAAAAAATACTTAATGTCAAAAACTCCACAATAATCTCAGACTTCCTCATCTGATGTGAAGCGTATCCTTTAGGAGGGGGATCTCAAGTCTGGCCTTGGATTGCTGCAGTTCGGTTAGAGTCAGTTGTTTTTCTGCCAGGCGAAGCTGTGCTTCTGCCCTTTCAGTCTCTTTTTGCAATTGTTGAAAGAGATTTCAAAAATCAGTCATTGCCATTTCTTGCATTTTTTGTTTATTCTGTAATCATTGCTATCATCATTAATAAATATTCTAATAAGAAAAATAATTTCCATTGTGATGAATACATATATATATATATAGCCTGACAGATGAACAAATAAAATTAAAACCTTATGAATAAATAGTATATCTCGTAAGATACTGCATGATCCAAAAACAGTATTGTTTAAATTTTTTTTTTAAGTTTTCATGACATTTTAGGCATGAAATCCACGCTAAATCCACCCTTCTGATGGGATCAGTTTAATCCATGTTTTTTGGATCAAAGTGATCCAGATCCTACAAAAAAGGTCCGAAAAACCCAAACTAAAGGTTTGATCCGGATCAAAACAAAGATTGGATTACGTGATCTAATCCGATTATATAATCCGTTTTTTCTTTTGAAAAACCCATTTTCAAGATTTGATCCAATCCCTTATCCAAAATCCTAGTGGATCACTTTTGAAAAACCGGGCCCAGGTGACTATGGAGACTATTTGATTACAGTGAACTCATTGTCATGTTTAAAAAAAACATTCTGAGATGATTTGCGTTTTATGACATTGTGTGTTATCCTGCTGGAAGTAGCCATCGGAAGATGAGTACACTGTGGTCATAAAAGGATGGACATGGTCAGCAACAATATGCAGGTAGGCTGTGGTGTTGACACGATGCTCAATTGGTACTAATTGGGTAAACCCTAGAGATGGTTATGCATGAAAATCCCAAGAGATCAGCAGTACTCCGACCAGCCTGTTTGGCACCAACAAACATGCCACATTCAAAGTCATTTAAATCACTTTTCTTCTTCTGATGCTCGGTTTGAACTGCAGCAGATTGTCATGACCACATTTACATGCCTAAATGCAATGAGTTGCTGCGTTGTGATTGGCTGAAATATGCGTTAATGAGCAGTTTGACAGGTGTACCTAATAAAGTGGCCGGTAAGTGTATATCGCAATACATATCGCTGAAAAACAAAACATTGCAAAGGGGAATTTTTGCTTTTGGCCCAGAATTTTCTTTTTGGTGCATCCCACCAATCTAGCTTAAGACATTAATTCTTTGTGTGTTGTGTGTGTGTGTGTGTGTGTGTGTAGCTGAGTGTGGAGGACACATTAGTGGCACCACATCTGGACGGATCCTATCTCCTGGTTACCCGGTCCCTTATGACAACAACCTTCACTGCACCTGGTCCATCGAGGCAGACACGGGCAAAACCATCAGGTAAAAAAAAAAATAAATAAATAAATAATAATAAAGGTGCTTGAAAACCGCATTATGTTTTTACTTCCCCTCTGTTAATTTCCTTATAATTCCACTACAACCTATAAAGGAGCATGGTGATTGCATTTCACCCCACTGTGCGGCCTACCACTGGCTGGCATCTGTTCTTACAAATGCATTACCGTCACACAGAGGGGGAGGGTTAGTGAAAGGGCAAAAAGAATAGAGACACAAAAAGCGATAAGCCAGTTAAGCCTTCAAAAATGAGGCAAAACTCAGGTAAGCCAATTTGGCTGATCCGCATAAGGAAAAGATGGCTTACGACGAGCAAATAAAAGACGGAAGCGTAGGTGTGGGATGTAATCCATCTAATCAGGCTTCAGTTATGTCATTGACGTGCTGCAGGTGTTTCAACTATTTCTATACATATACAGGGTGTGAATACCGAACGCTCGCCAAACAGTGAACGCTAGGAAAAAATTGACTTTGGCAAGCTGGGTATATGAGTGGAGTGGAGCAACAGCAATTTCTTCTTTTTTGCACTCAAAGCATCTGTAATCACTCCCCTACAGCTCCACTCCATCACTCTCTCCCAGCTCGCAGGTGAAAGAAACCCCTCTGTGACTTCTCTCCGTACTTAAATTTGCACAGTAGCTGCTCCGCTGTAATGTTCTCTCCGTATTTCTTTTTTTTTTTTTTTAACTAAGCCTTTGCTTGAGATTTATTAAGTGAAATAGTGTGTTCAGAATTCTGTACAGTTGCGAGGGTGTTGCATTAGCTTTACGACAGGGTTGTTCGCAATTTTAAAAAGGCTGCATGGTGAGGTGGGAATTATGTTTTACCCATATACTGACTTTTTTTCTCCATATGTTAAAGGAAAACTTGGTTAATGCCATGACTTGAAACATTAAGTCTGATCTTAGATAACACTTATATAAACCATTTATGACATAAATGCTTAATTCAAGGTGGTCAGACAAAAAAAAAACATACTACTTTCTTAAATTTTGGCTTGTTTATAATCCTAATATTTTAAATATTTTAAATGGTGCCTATTTTATTTCTTTAGCAAGATGTAAGATAAGCGTTTATTGTCTCCAGACAAAATATTTAGCTCAAATTACTTATCAGATTATTTATTTTAGCCTCCAGAATCTGCACATTTTGGTGTCTGAGTACAGTGCAGCTGTTTTTGTAGCCTGTGGCTTTAAATGCAAATGAGCTGCTTCTCATCGCACACCTTTCCCACGTGCATGTCTGCTTCTCCTGCATTACTTCAGATAAACAGCAGTCAGTGATAGAGGCAGACTTTTTTCTAGTTTTATGAAATAATACGCCAAAAATAAATGAGTTTTTCCTTAAACAAGCAAAATAATCTTGTCAAAACGAGAAAACAACATTATTTTGCTTACCCCATTGTGAGATAACTTTGCTTTTTAAAGGAAAAGCTTACTTAATTTTGGCATATTATTTCTAAAAACAAGATACTATTTTTGCTTATCTAGAAAAGGCTTCTGAATTATTATAATTTTTTTTTATTTGGACTAGAAACCAAATTTGGACTTTCTCTTGCAGTGTACAACCTTGTTAAATGCAAATATTTATATTCCCATAGGCTTAGTATAGAAATAAATATTTAAATAATGGGGGCCTTTTGTTTTAATCAATTTGGTAGTTTGGAACATATGTTTTCTATGCATTTAGTAATTATTTTCCGTATTAGTAAAATGATTCAGACATCAAAGGAAGTTGTGTTTCAAGTGTTTTGATAAGCAAAGAATTGTTGCTATTTATGTGAGTTATGAAACTAAAAGTTTGTCATGACAAACAAGAAAATTTTATATATATATATATATATATATATATATATATATATATATATATATATATATATATATATATATATATATATATATATATATATATGTATATATATATATGTGTATATATATATATATATATATATATATATATATATATATATATATATATATATATAATTGCAGTCCTTTGGGTAATTACTGTAAATAAATTGCTAAATATTTACTTACAATTCATTGATTTATTTTTAACTGGATGAATTTATTTATTTATTTATTTTCCAACTTTAACTGGATTTATTTATTTATTTATTACCCATCTTTAACTGGATGAGTTTATTTGTTTATTTCCCACTTTTATCTGGATGAGTTTATTTATTTATTTATTTATTCCCCACCTTTAACTGGATGAGTTTATTTATTTATTTATTTATTCATTCATTTATTTATTCATTTTCTTTTCAGCTTAATCCCTTTATTAATTTGGGCTTGCCACAGCGGAATGAACTGCCAACTTATCCTGCATATGTTTTACGCAGCTGATGCTCTTCCAGATGCAACCCATCACTGGCAAAAATTCATACACACTCATTCACACTCATACACTACGGTCAATTTTATCATACCCATGTCTTTGGACTTGTGGGGAATCCAGAGCACCTAGTGGAAACCCACGCGAACACGGGGAGAATATGCAAACTCCACAAAGAAATGCCAACTGACCCAGTCGAGGCTCGAACCAGTGACCTTCTTGCTGTGATCGTGCTACCCACTGCGCCACTGCATCGCCTTATTTATTTATTTGTGCAGATAAAAATTATTTATTATGGTTTAAAGCACTAAAAGGACATCTTATCAAAGTAAATTTACTTTTTTTATTGTACAGTGACTGTCAGTGGACCAAAATGACTATCAATCATTGTATCTGTAATCATTTGGTTATAGTACTGTGGATGCATTTGTATGCTTTTAAAAGAAAATGCAACACAATGTTCTCTCTGTACTTGATTTTCCCATAGTCTCCACTTCATAGTCTTTGACACGGAGGTGGATCATGACATTCTGAAGGTTTGGGATGGGCCGGCAGAAAGTGGCATTCTGCTGAAGGAGTGGAGTGGGTCGCTGTTACCCGAGGACACTCACAGCACCTTCAACATCCTCACGCTTCAGTTCGACAGTGATTACTTCATTAGCAAGTCTGGATTCTCCATCCAGTTCTCTAGTAAGTATCAGCTTTGCTATGTTTTGGGAAATCATTGGGAAAATGTGTCTTGGTGTAGATTTTTGAGAAGCAAGAAATATCTCCTCACGGGTACATATACCTGCATTTTGTGTGTAAAGTGAATGCTAAAGGGTGGGACTGCTGACTGGTTATGTCCATATGGATGGGTTTTCCAGCATGGCTGGTGTGCTCGATAGCTCAAATGGTGCTAGACCTGAAGGAAGAGCGGAGCTGACCATCTGACTATCTTTTAGCATCAGACAATGGACTGTTCTAGAAACCAGTAAATATAAAACCCACAAAAGCAGTGTGAGGTCACCGTAGAAGTTTGTGGTCACGATGGCTTTTCTCTTCTAGTTTGCTTTTGAAAACACTTATCGGTTAGGTTTAGGGAAGGAAGTGTGTGGGACAGTTGATATCAAGCTGGTATATTATGCAGAACGACAAACCAAACGGTTTCCCTCATAGACGCACATAAAAAGGACGTTAATATGTGCAGAAATGTACACAGCAGCCTCTGGTGGATTTACGAGAAATAGCACAAAGTAACTTATTTGAGATTGTCAAAAATGTACACAGCACCCTCTAGTACTGGGGTCCCCAATCCTGGTCCTGGAGGGCTGGTGTCCCTGCAGGGTTTAGCTCCAATTTGCCTCAACACACCTGCCTGGATGTTCCAAGTATACCTAGTAAGACCTTGATTGACTTGTTCAGGTGTGTTTGATTAGGGTTGGAGCTAAAATCTGCAGTACACTGGCCCTCCAGTAACAAGTTTGGTGACCACTGCTCTAGTAGATTTATGAAAAAAAAATGCAAAATGTAGTACATGGTGATATTTTCCGGTTCTCAGACATGTAGTCCTGGGCACATATTTCCAATGAGCCTGGGTTGGTAACTGGAGTACCTCAATCAGCTGTTTTGACAAAATGTGCAGTTTTCAGTCAAGGGGTACTCCACTAAGCACAAATAATAATAACAAATGCTATTCACACTAGGGATTCCACAATATTCAATATATGATTGAAAAGTTCAGTTCTATCTATATGGTTGAATATGGATATGTTCATTCATTCATTTATTCCTTCGTTTTTCTTCAGCTCAAGACTGATTAAGCTTTTGCGTCATGTGCTCCAGCGCAGCCTGTGCGTGGTTGCATAGCCCTTGCCGTGGCCGGTGCCCACACTGACCTCTCAAAAAATTTTATTACACGTCTCAGCAATGCATAGCGCAAGCTCTGTGGTAGAAATCTGCGCGGGACTAAATTGTGAATCCCACTCCCACCCGCTCCTGCCAGGTTTTAGTCTGAACCCGACCCCTCCCGCTTGAATTCAGCATTTGTTGTCCTGCTTCCAGACCCGCCCCATTTTCTACCCGCCGCGCCCGATCCCACTAACAGGCTGGGAGGGAACAAAACCGAAAACCACCCAGCTATACAGAGTTGTTGCCTGGCGACAACGCTGTCTGCCCTCAGCTTCGGCAGCGAGAGCGTCAAAATTCGCTACATTGATCTCGTATTTGCGTTGCAGCATATCAGTTACATTCCTGCATAAAACATGCTTTCTAGCGTGAAAATGTTGTGCACTTCTTATCAAATTCATTTAACAATGGAAGATCAAGTTGTATGTGGTGTGGCTTTGCTCCACTTAATTATTCAATGTGTCCATATGTCTGAAATATCCTGAAGCAGCAATACTGTTTTGTACTGTGCTTGAGATTCCCGCTTTTTTAAAGATAAATATATGAAACATTAAAACACATCAGTAACTCGCCAGTAACTTATTTAATGCATGTTCCTGTGAGAAAACATTGTTAATAATTGAAAATATGGCGACCGCAATAATCAAACCCCTGGGAACAACTGTGGTCGGAACCAAAGTTCACAGGTCTGTGTTCTCCGAACTGCTCTCAAGCGGTGATCTTCTTCTTTCTGATTGCTTGCCGCCGACTCTCATTGAAAATGAATAACTTCCGGCTACTTTGACGATTTCGCCGCTTTCAGTGTGAACGTACGGTTAGACTGCTCTGCTCCCATTCAAAATTACACCTGTTACCGACCGCTCCTGCGCTTTTTCCGGAAATGCAGAACTCTACTCTGGTTGGTCAGCTTGGCAGCACTGACGAATATGGGCGGGACCGAGAGCCTCGCGAACCAGTTGGAGCAAGTGTTTACAATTGTTGAGTCCTTTGTAGGAGGTCCAGATGGAAATTTTTGATTTGTGATTACTTTATGATTAAAGTTGTTGTACGTTTGCCGGTTCCTGCCTCAAAATGTTTGAGCTACTTCTAGATTAAGGTAGCGTTCAAAGAAAAAAAAAAACCCAGCGAAGCGTTTTAGAATTGCTATTACAGAGCAACACAAACAGCGAGCAGAAATATGAATGCATGACAGCGCTCAAGCCTTGCGCCGTGGGTCATGCCGATCATTTGAATGCAGAAGTATAAACCAGGCTTTAGTCCCTTATTTATCAGTGGGTCGCCATAGCGGAATGAACCGAAACTATTCCAGCATATGTTTTATGCAGCAGATGCCCTTCCAGCCGTAACCCAGTACTGGGAAACACCCATACCCTCTCGCATTCACACACTCACCAACTATGGCCAATTTAGTTTATTCAATTCACCTATAGTGCATATAGGGAAACCATAGTCCATGGGAACACGAGGAGAACATACAAACTCCACACAGAAATGATAACTTGCCCAGCCGTGACTCGAATCAGCAACCTTCTTGCTGTGAGGTGACAGTGGTACTAACCACTGAGCCACTGTGTCACCCTACATATTATTTATTATACACATTATATAACATATTGTAATGTAGGCTGGACAGTATGTTTTAGTAGTATTGTAACAAAACCTTTTATACTCTTGTTAATTTCCTAAAATCCTTTGTTCATGCTCTATTTAAGTATTTTAAGGTGATTATGCAGCAAATGCTTGTTAATAGACCAGAAACTTTTGCATATGAGCTTCACACCATCACAAATGTGTGCTGCTGTGCGAGTCGGCATATTTAGTCAGGAACAGAGGTCTGCTTTCTCATGAATAAGTGATTTTCTGCTCTCTCCAATGTCTCGGTGATCCATAGCTAATTCAAAATTTATCTTTTTTATTTCAGCTACAGTGGCCACGACCTGCAACGACCCAGGGACCCCTCAAAACGGATCACGCTACGGAGACAGCAGGGAGCCCGGTGATACCATTTCGTTTCAGTGTGACCCTGGGTACCAGATTCAAGGAGTGTCTGAAATCACTTGTGTTCAGCTCAACAGCCGGTTTTTCTGGCAGCCGGATCCACCCACCTGCATCGGTGAGATCTGAATAAATGATGTACTCTATACCTCAGTAATAAAGAGGGGGGGTATATTGTTTACATAATTATTTGAAGACTTCAGATGCCAAAACCTCTAAATCCATCTGACCTTATTTCTTGTAAATGAGCATTTTCTATCAAGTTCCTCTGATAAGGCTCAGAAGTTTCATTTTATATGTAGTAATAAGTTTATTAGCCGTCACTTTAGTCAATTCTTTGTTTTTTAACAAGATAAAATTTTCTATTGCGTCAAAACCAGCTAAATCCATGTCTGCTTTTTATGCAAAACTCTCTAAACCCACCTATTGGAACAAGAGTTTTGTAACCATTAATAGCCTGGATAAATGTTCATAGTCATATTCCTAATAGCCATAATCACAATCATGATCATGGCATTCATTAAACTGTTCATATTTGCAGATGGTCTTGTACAGATTACAGACATGCTGTATACACATTAGTTCCCAGTTATGAGGAAAGGTTTAGCTGTCTCTCGTAGCTTTACATAGATGCTTTCTCATTATTACCATGACCTTCTCTAAGACTTTCAGGAATTTTATTTATTTATCTATTTTTTTTTTCCACTTAGACAGTATGCTCTGCACATTCTGGATATGTCCACAGAGAAATTCATTTTTAATGATAATGTTTAAACCATTCAAGACACATCCAGTGTGAGCTCTGAGATTTTCAAAGGATGACATATGCATTTGTGTCTTCATTTAGAGAAAGAGAGAAAGACAGAGAAACAGAGAGAGGGAAACAGCTGCTAATTCCCACTGTAATACACTACCCTTATTTCTAAAACACAGATTAGCATACTCTTGTCTCTAGTTTTCCACAATTTTCATAAATATACAAAGTTTTTATTATTCTGTCATTAACTGTTATTCCATTGGTTTTACGCTGGACATTTTAAGGTTTTTTACAGTATTTAATTTAATTTCATTTAAATAAAAAAAAAATAAATAAAAAAATAAAATTAATAAATGGATGGATAACAAATTAAATTAAATTAAATTAAATTAAATTTATTTTATTTAAATGTATTTAATTTTATTTTGTATAAGGAATACATTAAACTAAAATAAAATTAATAAATGGATGGATAACAAATTTAATTTAATTTAATTTAATTTAATTTAATTTAATTTAATTTAATTTAATTTAATTTAATTTAATTTAATTTAAATTAATTTAATTTAATTTAATTTAAGCAATACATTGTTAATTATATAATTATATTATATAATTATAATTAATAATTATAATAATTATATTAATTATAAAACGGATGGATACAGTATTTTATTTATTTATTTATTTTTTATTTTATTATGTATAAGCAATGCATTAAACTAAATTAATAAATAAATGCATAAACACTATTTAGTTTAGTTTAGTATAATCCATTGTTTAATAGATTTAATTCTAATGTATTGCTTATTGTCATTTAATTCTGTGGGATGTGGGATGACCTTTCATATTAACTGATAATGTGATTAAGAGAAATCATCCTATTATCGGACTGATGTAACATTGTTTACTGTTGATATGCTGAAGGATCACATTAATTTGCATCCTCTCTTTCCTTGTTATGACAGCTACCTGCGGGGGCAATGTGACAGGACCTGCTGGGGTAATTCTATCACCCAACTATCCTCAACCCTACCCTCCAGGAAAAGAGTGCGACTGGCGGATTGAAGTCAACCCTGACTTTGTGGTTGCTTTAATCTTCAAAAGGTAATTTTCTTATGGCTCAGTTAAACAAGTTCCTGCATGGATCAGCATAGTCAGATCCTGGAACATTATTTCTCTCCAAAAAATCGAACCCAAATTGAATCCCTTACCCTAAACCTTACCCTACGGTTTAATTTCAATCATGCCTTGTGAAGGGTTTGTAGCTAATTTAATACACTGCACTTTGAATTTATTTATTTATTTATTTATTTATTTATTTATTTATTTATTTATTTATTTATTTATTTATTTATTTATTTATTTATTTATTTATTTATTTATTTATTTATTTTTTCTTAAAATTGAAGTGTATTTTAATTTTAATGTAATTTTAATTTAATTTTATTTGTAGAGCACAATAAAAAATAAATAAATAAATAAACGGCTGACCAATGTTCTGTACAATATTCATAGTTAAAGTCTTAATGAACTAAAAGAAAATAAACAACCAACAAATTCTGGTCGGCAGACCTAAGAGCTCCTCTTGGATCATATTTAGATAGCATATAAGAGAGGTAGGAAGGAGCAAGGCCATGTAAACATTTAAAGACAAGTAGCACTTTAAAATCTATTCTAGAGTTTTCTTTTGCTTATTTGAGCAACCATATTAAAAAAAAGTGAACTACATTGACATTCTGGAAAGCCAATGTCCTTTAGAGCTTATCTCTACCTCTACCTAAGTAATCTGGTAGTGTTTGCATTGCTTTGGCTTTTTTGGGGTTAATCATTGTGATCTCCCAATAGAGAAATACTGCGAAATCTCTGTAGACAGATGGCATTTCATGCTGTTCAGCCTTTTAATCTTAAAATGTGAGCAAAATCACCTGTTTTGTCATCACTTTAGACATTACGCTAGAGAATCATTCAAATACCAGCTCTAAAGTGACGTTTGTGAAGTAGCTATGGTTTTTGCTGTTCTGACGTCAGCTGCAGATGTGAATGAATGGCGGAAGAAAGTAGTTCCTCATACAAAAAGGTTTTTTTATACACGATTTGGCCATCAAACTGTTGTATAAATGTAATGTCACACACATAGCAGTGCGATATGGCTGTATATTATCACAGTGGTGGGACACTAAGGCCTCGAGCCAAGGCACGCCTCGCACCAGTGCTGATACACAGCCATATCGCACTGATACGAGTGTAATATTGCTCATTTACTATATATATATATATATATATATATATATATATATATATATATATATATATATATATATATATATATATATATATATATATATACACATCTGTTGTCCAATTAGTTAAGCTTTAAAATGTAACTTTAAGCTTAATACTAGTGTCTTCCAAAATAACTAGAAAAGATTATGTACTGTAATCAATTTGTAATCAAAATGTAAAAATTTGAACTTTTTGACTGGTAGGTTATACTTTTTAGGTATCTATAATTAGAGATGGAGCTAAACTCTGCTGCACAGTGGATGTTTCAGTATTCTCCTTATCCTCTGCCGACGAGCGGGCGCTGCCATTTGAATCTTTTTGGCTCGAGACTTAGGTTCTCATTCACTTCCATTCATTTTTTGACGTTAAAAACTGCTCGATACGCCGGTTGATGTTGCAATTTGATATTTTCTTATTATATTATTCTACTTGGTCTGTATAGTCATGCAAACATTTGTTTGTAGAGCAAGTAGTTTGACCATTTTCTGCTGTTTATTATTCCTAGTCATTTCTCCCATAGGCGACTGAATCGAAAGTTCTAAGACAATCGCGAAAACAGGCGCACTTCCGCATTTTAGAATAAGGTCAATAGGTTGAAATTATATCGTAAACACCAAAAAGAAGCAAATAATGCTTCATTTATAATTTCTGGACAGGTCAGTCATTTCATTTTAAATGATGACTGAGTTTTGCACTCTTTTGGTTACAATCAGTGACGTTGTCTACACTGTGCAAGCTGAAGCATGTCTTATTTACAATGTGTTTGCATTCATAAAATTGTTTATGGGAGAAATTTGAGATTGTTGCATTTTGTACCAGTCACATGCATTATTCAAATAGCCTAAAGTAAACAAACGTCAGCACTGCAACCCTGAATTTAAATGTACAGTAACTTCTTTTCAATGATGCTATCCTTTTCGCCATTACACTAAATAACCTTAATAAGTTTTAAAATAAAAATGCAGTTAGTGTTTTTGAAAGAGTTCTTCATGTAATACATATTTCATATGCAAAGATACATATGTAGCAGTTTGCATTAACGCTGAAGATTTAGGGGAGAAATGGCCCATTAAACAGAGCATTTGAGTTAGAGTGCAGAAATCATTGTAGAAAATGGCCTTTTATTTCTGTATTATGACAGCTTTGACATTGGAGTGAACTCATTGATGTCTCATTATGTTTACTAAATTGCCTTTTATTTAACAGATCAGGGCTGCCTGAAATCCTCTTAACACGGTGTCCTTTTCAAGTTATAGCTTGTCACGGTTGACGGTTCACTTTTCATATTCTTCTTTTGAGATCAAATAAGTACTGATGTTATTCTGAAGTTGAAGTAGAATAATAATTGAAATAGAATACAATTGATAACTGACCACGCGTGTGATGGTGGCCAATGCAACGATAAATGACAGGGAATGGAGCACAGAAATGCAGTTAAATCAACGTTTTCAATGTGGTTTTGGACACGATACTGTATGTGAATAGCTCATATACTTTTAACCTTAGAGATACATTACAAGCTCTAAAATACATAAGGGATTACACGCTGCAGGGAGCGATTACAAGTTACAACATACAATTAAATACATATTTTCCAAACTACAGTAAACGAGGCAGACATTTTACACGTATAGGTTGTGTAGGAACTAGAAACACTTACATGATCTGGAGAAAGAAGAAACTGGTCTATATAAACTGTGTAACAGTTATTGACAGTCCTATACATTAGTAGTCTTTGCTGATCCTTACTTTAAAAACAAAATGGCCGGCGAATCCTTTGCAGCTTAGATTATTGTATCAATCATCAGAACAATGACAGGATCAAACACAGCACATGGCATACTGTGGTAATGTTGTGGAAATTTTAACACTTAATTCCCCACAGCCACGTTTCTGATCATCTGTCAGTGATAGCAATCTTCACATCATGATCAATGAGATGAACTGAATTAACAATAATAACTGTGCTGTTTTCACGGGTGCTGTCTGATATTGCACAGATGATATTGACTTATTATTATTTGACGTGAGATTGATTGGTGCAGCGGCAGCAGTAATGTGGTTGATGTACCGGTGCGTTGTGATAAAGAAGGAGCTGAGCTGAAAAGCAAAGCTTTCGATTTACCGGTCAATCTTAGTTCCTACTCTCACCTATGGTCATGAGCTTTGGGATATGACCGAAAGGACAAGATCTTGGTTACAAGCGGCCAAAATAAGTTTCCTTTGAAGGGTGGCAGGGCGCACCCTTATAGATACTGTGAGGAGCTCTGACACCCGGGAGGAGCTCGGAGTATAGCTCCTGCATCTCCACATCGAGAGAAGTCAGCTGAGATGACTCGAGCATCTGTTTCAGATGCCCCCTGGACGCGTACCTAGAGAGGTGTTCCAGGCATGTTCCACCGGTAGGAGGCCTCGGGGAAGACCCAGGACACGCTGGAGGGACTATGTCTCTCGGCTGGCCTGGGAATGCCTCGGGATCCCCCTTGAGGAGCTGGAGTAAGTGTCTGGGGAGAGGGAAGTCTGGGGTTCTCTCCTAAGACTGCTGCCCCCGCGACCCGGCCCTGGAAAAGCGGCAGAAAATTAATGAATGAATGAGTGAATCTTAATAGCAATAACAGTCTTTACATGAGATGCAATATTAGTTTCATCTTAATAGAATGTATGCTCTTTAGCGATGGTGAAGCTGACAGCATCATGACGATTAAATGAAGGATTAAATAACGTTAGAACATCTCGTGCTTAAAATGTGTAGATTCAGTGACAAACACTGTTAGCTGAAACCACCGGCTTTATGGAGAATGCTTTAGTCATTTTCATGGTGGACTTTAACCACTGGAGGTCTTTTATCCACTCTTCCAAAAGTGTAAATGCTGGATTGACATTCATTACATGACCACTAATCAGATGTGTCATTATTTGTAACTTTAGGTGGTTTCTAAAACTAAATCTGCCAGCGTTGTTTTTATTCTCTCCGATCCGATCCTTAACATTTTCGCAGCTGTGGCTCCCTGTTATCAGAACTGAGTGATTGACAGCTGATATTAATCAATCCATTTGCGTTCTGTTCTAGTGCAGTGGGCCAATAAGAAGAGCTTGAAGGCGGAGACTTTGTTTACTGCAGCAAGTCGACATGACAACTGTTTTAAACCAATCCTAAGCACTGCGTTTGGTGTTTTTAGATGCAAAGATGCTTATTGTGTGAATAACTCCTAATTCTGCGCATGTGGTGAATATTTTGCTGTGAAAACTGGTTGTACGACATCAATTTTATGCACTTTTATGCACAAATGCTCCCAAATATATTTTAAGGTTGCATAGATAAAATTTCGGTCACATATGTGACCAAAACGGTCACGATTTCAAGCCCTGCAACAACAACGACAGAGGTCTGAAAGTCAGTTTCTTAATTTAGTAACTGTTAATTACATGTTTCAAGTGCTGTTTAGTGGGCTGCATTGGATTGCATTAATTTGCAATCCCGTGGGACAAATGTAAAACATATTTTACAGCCAGTTATGCACATTAATCATAAAACATGAAGCTCTTTTTCAGAAATAACTCAAATAAAATAACACATTATTATACACAGTAAGCTGAATGCTAAATATGTCAGCACAAGCAGTGAAATTTAATTCGCACGATGCTTACTTTACCTTAACCCACCATGGTGAAAAGTAGCTGAAAAAAAGGTGGACTTTACATGGATTCGTGAATTTTGCATCCAACACAAACTGCAAGAGTCAAATTTAAGCAGCAGAAAATTAATGAATGAATGAGTGAATCTTAATAGCAATAACAGTCATTTCATGAGATGCAATATTAGTTTCATCTTAATAGAATCTATGCTCTTTAGCGATGGTGAAGCTGACAGCATCATGACGATTAAATTAAGGATTAAATAACGTTAGAACATCTCGGGCTTAAAATGTGTAGATTCAGTGACAAACACTGTTACCTGAAACCACCGGCTTTATGGAGAATGCTTTAGTCATTTTCATAGTGGACTTTAACCACTGGAGGTCTTTTATCCACTCTTCCAAAAGTGTAAATGCTGGATTGACATTCATTACATGACCACTAATCAGATGTGTCATTATTTGTAACTTTAGGTGGTTTCTAAAACTAAATCTGCCAGCGTTGTTTTTATTCTCTCCGATCCGATCCTTAACATTTTCGCAGCTGTGGCTCCCTGTTATCAGAACTGAGTGATTGACAGCTGATATTAATCAATCCATTTGCGTTCTGTTCTAGTGCAGTGGGCCAATAAGAAGAGCTTGAAGGCGGAGACTTTGTTTACTGCAGCAAGTCGACATGACAACTGTTTTAAACCAATCCTAAGCACTGCGTTTGGTGTTTTTAGATGCAAAGATGCTTATTGTGTGAATAACTCCTAATTCTGCGCATGTGGTGAATATTTTGCTGTGAAAACTGGTTGTACGACATCAATTTTATGCACTTTTATGCACAAATGCTCCCAAATATATTTTAAGGTCGCATAGATAAAATTTCGGTCACATATGTGACCAAAACGGTCACGATTTCAAGCCCTGCAACAACAACGACAGAGGTCTGAAAGTCAGTTTCTTAATTTAGTAACTGTTAATTACATGTTTCAAGTGCTGTTTAGTGGGCTGCATTGGATTGCATTAATTTGCAATCCCGTGGGACAAATGTAAAACATATTTTACAGCCAGTTATGCACATTAATCATAAAACATGAAGCTCTTTTTCAGAAATAACTCAAATAAAATAACACATTATTATACACAGTAAGCTGAATGCTAAATATGTCAGCACAAGCAGTGAAATTTAATTCGCACAATGCTTACATTACCTTAACCCACCATGGTGAAAAGTAGCTGAAAAAAAGGTGGACTTTACATTGATTCGTGAATTTTGCATCCAACAAAAACTGCGAGAGTCAAATTTCACTGATCACGGGTGGATAATAAGAAGAGAGACTATGGGTGAGTTTATTCATGCTCAGTAGATGCTCTGCTCAAATATCATACCTTGTAAAATATTCTCCCTTTATGCAAAGTACTTGTCATTATGAAATCAAAATTGAAAGTGAAATGTGACCTCTCATTTGAAAGTAAATTCAATACGCTGCCTATGATGCATGGAAATTATTTTTTAAAATGTAAAATTATGCATAAGTGGATCCTAAAAGTAACAGTTCCCCACAGTAATTTACCATTAATATCAGCCAATTCAGCACCACTTGCATGGACAGCAGCTTGCAACATCATATATACAGTGGGAACAGAAAGTATTCAGACCCCCTTAAATATTTCACTCTGTTATTGCAGCCGTTGGCTAATATCATTTAAGATCTTTTTTTTCTAAATAAACACACACAACATCCCATATTGGGGCAGCACGATGGTGCTGTGGGCATCGCTGTCGCCTCACAGCAAGAAAGTCGCTGGTTCGAGCCTCAGCTGGGTCAGTTGGCATTTCTGTGTGGAGTTTACATGTTCTCCCCATGTTTGCGTGAGTTTCCTCTGGCTGCTCCGGTTTCCCCCACACGTCCAAAGACAATGCTATAGGGAAATCGGGTGAGGTAAATTGTCTGTAGTGTGAGCGTGAATGAGAGTGTTTGGGTGTTTCCCAGTGATGGGTTGCAGCTGGAAGGGTGTCCGCTGTGTAAAACATATGCTGGATATGACAGCGGTTTATTCTGCTGTGGAAGCCCTAATTAATAAAGGGACTAAGCCGAAAAGAAAATGAATAAATGAACATCCCATATTGACAGAAAAGAACAAAATTGTTGACATTTTTGCAGATTAATTAAAATAGAAAAACTGAAATAAAATATCTATGGTCCTAATTATTCAGACTCATTGCTCAGTATTTAGTAGAAGCACCCTATTGATCTAATACAGCCCTGAGTCTTTTTGTTAAAGATGCAACTGGTTTTTCACACCTGGATTTGAGGATTCTCTGTCATTCTTCCTTGCAGATCCTCTCCATTCCGTCTGGTTGGATGGTGAAAGTTGGTGGACAGCCATTTTTAGGTCTCTCCAGAGACGATCAATTGGGTTTAAGTAAGGGCTCTGGCTGGGCCGTTTAAAAACAGTCACTGAGCTGTTGTGAAGCCACATCGTCATTATTTTAGCTGTGTGCTTAAGGTGATTGTCTTGTTGGAAGGTATACCTTCAGTCCAGTCTGAGGTCCTTAGCACTCTTGAAAAGGTTTGCGTCCATGTCACGTACAAAGAATGTTCAGATGGATCCAAGTGCAATTGAAAATGTATTTATTGACACAGTCAAGATAAATGTAACAGAGAGCGCGGTGCTAGGACTAGGAGAAATCAGAGCAGGGATCAGACGGGAAAACAGGGTCCAGTGGTAACTCCGCACGGTCCTGAGCACAGACAAACGAACACATAAGCACACGTAACAAACTGACAAGGAAACACAGAAAACGGCGATATATATAGGCGTGATAATGAGCCTCAGCTGGCGAACTAATCAAACCAACTGAGTATCGTCATAACACGTGACCAAAACAAATACACATGGGCAACAAAACAAAACAAACTCACATGATCAAACAGACACTCTGGAAGAGCGCACAAACCTGCAACCGTGACAGTCCAGGATATGTCTGTACTTGGCCGCATTTATCTTTCCCTTAATTGTAACCAGTTGTCCTGTCCCTGTAGCTAAAAAAACACCCCCACAGCACGATGCTGCCACCACCATGCTTTACTGTTGGGACTGTATTATACAAGTGATGAGCAGTGCCTGGTTTTCTCCACATATACCACTTATAATTAAGGAAAAATCAAGACAAAAATCTTAAAAATAATGACTTATTAAAAAAATGAGCAAATAAATGACGGAGGTTTGTGATACAACAATTACAGTGATGCATTAATCAAATCCTTATTTTTCACAGAGCGAAACAAATCATCCAACCGCACTATTGATTAGTGGACTGGCACAAACAAAAATACCATTCATATATTTTTCTTGAAAAAAAAAAAATTGAAATGTATTTTGTTTGGTATAGTTTCTATCTTAATTTTAATGTATTTTTTTGTTCGGTATAGTTTATTAGATAAATAAAAACAACAAATGGCATCTGAGGTGAAGTGCTTCAAAACCAGTCTGCTAGATGCTAGAACAAACCGGTTTGTTAAATAAGATCAAATCTAGCCTAAACAAAATTAAATTGAAATATTCACAGTTTCAGAGAAACTATTCAAGTTTTTATTTTTAATGACACAATTTTAATTCAAAGTTTTAATTAAAGTAGTTTAATCAAGTAATTTCAAAAAGCAAAACTGGCTTTTACAATGTATTCACAGCACTGTACGTGTTTCCAGATAACCTCGGAAGAACGAACTCTGTTGGAAGGCTGAGAGAACTCAGAAACTCACTGTGACAATGTAAATGTCTGCATATTTGTGCCAGTCTAAATAAAAAAGCTTAAACACTTTAATGTTTTAAGGAAAGTAGCTAAAGTTTGCATAATCAATGATTGATCTTATCCACCTGAGACCCAGCCATAAGTAAATATGCAGGCTATTTTTGATTACCTGACCCATGGATATATAACTGATAAATTATGTGCTCCTATTGTCCACTGTCACCCACAGAACTAGAAAAGATCAGGAAAAAAAAATAAACATGCTAGACTTTCTGCGATGGTGTCATGAGGCGTCGTAGACATGATATCAGTTGTCATAAACTATGCCACATTACACAAGAAGAAACACTTGATTCCTGTGTCACGATGCCTATTTGTTGTTTATGACTCCCCACGACTCCCTATACGTCAAGAAAATTGTGCTGAAATCATGATACAGTCATGTGATCTGACCAGGGCTCTAGGAATGCTAATAGCCAAATTAAGCATATTAAAGCTATTACAGTGTTTGGGATGTTATTATCGGTGCAAAGGGATAAATAGTAATTAGGGTATAACTCGGAAATATTGTTCCAGGATCAGATATTGATTCTTAGTTAAGCATAAAAAGTCACTGGTTGAGACACCTCTGCATAACCCCCTACATATCTAGAAACCCCTAATTTATTTTTTCATTTGTTGTGCAGTTTTAACATGGAGCCCAGCTATGATTTCCTCCATATCTATGAGGGTGAGGACTCCAACGGACCCCTGATCATCAGTCTGCAGGGCAACCAGGTTCCAGATCGCATTGAGAGCAGTGGAAATAGCCTTTTTCTGGCCTTCCGCAGCGATGCCTCCCTGGGGATGTCTGGTTTTGCCATTGAATACAAAGGTAAGTCGCACCTTGCTTTCGTATGGTTTGTTTTCTTGAGGTTAGGGCATGGAAAGCAAATGATGCGCACCACTAGTGCAGTGATCACTCCAATTTGTATAATTTTTTTAAGGATGAGTGTCATAAAAAAAACAAGATTTTATTTTTATCACATTTCTAAAAGATACTAGTTTTAAAAACTAATTTCAAATGTTGCAACTAGTGTATATATATATATATATATATATATATATATATATATATATATATATATATATATATATATATATATATATATATATATATATATATATATATATATAAATATATAAATATATATATATATACACACAACCCGGGGTGTTGAAATACAATTGGCTAAACTGGCAGGTCGAAAGAACCAAAACATAGACGGGCGTTTCGACACACAACTCACATTTTTAAAGCAGAATATTTGACTTTAGCATTGCTTTTCATATAAACAAGATGTTCGCTTTGTCACGACCCTCGTCTAGGGTCAGCATAAAAAAAACACCCGACAAATAATATTTACTTTAATGATCCTTTTGAGTCGGGTCTATTTATTTGTCTTTTTTTTGTCTTTTTTATTTTATCACCAAGAAAAATGTGAAGCCAACTACCTCGGGGTGAACCCACAGAAAAATAATAAATAAAATGTACACACTAACTAAACCCAAATGAAACTTACTAAAACTAATAAAATAACAGAAATAAAAATACAAAATCTACTCCTACCTCCCTGACCAAGAACAAAAACAGGCGAAAATATTTACAAAAAGAAAAGTGTGGCGTCCAACCCCTACTCCCTCTTACCGTGTATATATTTACAATATTAACAATCTACAATCACACAAACCAAAACACGAAACCGAAACACGGATGGATATACACGAAGTGAAAACTTATACACCAGCACGGAAAACACAATCAACGGAAACAACTTAGCAAAAGGGACAACTTTTTCACATCAACTCAAACAACATGCCAACAAAACTCGCTCTCCCGCCCCATGCCATTGTTCTCTTTTTAAAGGACGCCCTGGGAAACCTCCTCCAATCCCAGGGCACGTCGCCTGCATAGCTAGGGCGGGGCCTGCAGTTGGAAAGAGAGGAAGAGAGAAACAGACGCACACACACACAGACAAACACACCTGCCAACGCAACAACCCCACCCATTTAAGTAAAAAAATGGGTCTTTTTTTTGACAATTATCATCAGAAAACAAACAAATTTTAGGCTCTAGAAAGAGCATCAGCAATAACGTTTTCTGTACCGTTCTTGTGACGGATGTCAATGTTAAAACCTTGCACTACTAATGACCACCTCATTAGCCTCTGATTGGAGTTTAGAAGTGGCAAAAACGTACACACGGCACCTTTAGGATAAATCGATTAATCCTTTCTCAATTGAAGTTGATTTGGATATAAGCATCTGCTAAATGACTAAACATATACTGTAAATGCTTAGTTTGAATGTTAATCTATTACATATTTATTAAATGATGCTGCAATATACGTTTTGAGCCTGTTCCTTTTATTCTGTGTGGTGCACAAATGGTTGTTGCAGAAACAAGGAAGATAGCATTGCACACTTGCAATTTTGCTGATATAATCTTCCCCACCTCCTTCCCACTTTCTCCGGTCTCAGATAGCTGTTAACTGTCAGGTTGTTTGGCAGCCTCTCCAAGCACCACCTCCGGAGATTCTCCAACTGTCCTTCTCTTGGTGTCTGCTGCCAGATGGACAGAGACCATCTTCTGTTGCCCCTCCGTGCTCACCTGTCTTTCCCCTGGTGTTAGCTCACTTTAATGCACAATGCCCTCAAGCCAGTGTCTGCTCTCTTTCTTCACACTGTCCATCTTTCTTTTTTGCTTTTTGCTTTTTACTTTCATGCCACCTCTGTTTTTCCTACTGTCTGTTAGCTGTCTCAGCCCTGGGGATGTGCTGGCAGAGAACATGGTTGGCAGGATGTGATTGTGCATCTGATTAGTATTGCTCAGGGTCAGTTGAGTTACTGATATTATTGTTTAAAGGTCCCTTGACATTTTTTGTATATTAATATCAATATGTTAGTCTGAAAGGTGATCTATATGCTTATTTCACATGGTTGCTATTTTAAAAAATGAAAGCGAGGCTGCAGCGGGTGGGAAGAAACTTAGAAGTATAGGATCAGCACTGTAAACATTGCAACAACATGCTGTGTACTATAAATCTCCAGCTGTTGCGTAAGTGGTGGTAGTGGTGTAAACATTACTTTAATATCATTCAATTAAGTTCAATTTAAACAATTAAAATCATATTAGGCATCAAACAAAATCATAAACACTTTAGGAGTTGAATACGTTTAACTGTCCTCTTAGGCTTTAGTTCATAGCACCAGGTAAACACCGCAGGGGTTTCCCTGCTTCAGCCTATGTAACCCTGTGAAAAATTTAAACTTTCCCGCTAACATTTAAGCGCTGTAAAGCATGTTCTTAAACACCACTGATTTTCCATAGTATTCACCATTGCTCAGCAGAAATGACTGTGATTGGCCATAAAGGTTATCAGTTTACCGCTCTTCACCGAGTGCAAACATGTTGAAGTGTATGCAGTTTCAATACAAAATACCAGAACTCCAGATATATTGTTTATTTATTTCATATTTTTTCCAATTTGTGGCATTTTGGTGACTGTCAATTTAAATTCAAATGAGATCTCAAAAGAGGGCAGATATATAAATGTCTATCCCAATGACTGTAAAAAATATGGATGACGCGACAGAACCTCTACTATTAAACACTTTGAATACAAAATGCCTCATAACAGGCACAAACTGTCGCAATAAACTGCTGAAATTGGAGCCTGGGCGTGCACCCATTCCAAGATGGTGGCACCCTTGCGCTAAAAGCTATAGTAAAACATGTCATTTTCTTCAAAATGGTTACATTATTAAAATTTGTTTGATTTATTTTAAAGTGGAAACCAATTTATAAAATAATGTACACTTGACTGACTGCTCCACTTCCACTTTAAACTTAAACAAGGCCTGCGTTATCTCTGAAAAACTGAAAATGTAAAAAGAAAAGTCTCTGAAGGCAGTCTATGAAGACTACAGTGTCAATTTGTGCATCGTAAAACTTAACATTTATAAAGCGTCATAGCAACTGACATTATCTTCAAAGCGTGATGCGAAAACTAATGGCATGCAAATGCTTCTCACTCAGGGCTGTCTATGCTAATAAAAGAGCAATTATCAACAATGGGTGGAACTTTCGCACTCAGATAACACAGACAAATGGATAATGCCCATCAAAGTGCTTCTGCAGTCTGTTTTAAGGAAGTGTAAGTATAAAAAATTACCAAAAAAATTACCATTAGAGGCTGGCTATATTCACACAATGTTGCCAAAAAACTGTTTAATCCCCTTATGAGAGTGAATAATGATATCTATAAGCTTTGAGGATATCTATAAGCTAGTGTGCATCAAAACAGTGACAAAATTCACATTTAGAAAATATAAATATCCCAAAACTTGTAGTTTGTCACTTTCACCTAAATCGATCAACTCTTTTTTTGACATCACCTCATACTACCATCAAATCTTCTGACCAATCAACTGCTTTCTAATATCTGACATGTCCCAAATCCTTCAAGACCCATCTCATTTGTTATTTGATTTTTGATGCACTTGAGTTCAACCATTCACCGGCAGAGCCAAGAACACTCATAGAACACTGAAGGTTTAACGGAAACAGTGAAACAATATTTTTGAAAGGAGGGTGTTAAAGTGTTTTGGGGGCATTTGTTTTACACCAAAGATTTAAAACAAGCTGAAACCTGTCAGTACTTGTAGAGAAAACACAGTTTTCATCATGTCTACAGAAACATCAATGTGACAACTCAGAATCTTTTTGCTTTGTTTTCAGAAGTAGCATAAACACATGGGGCCCTATCACAAACCCGGCGCAATAAGGTGCAAGACGTGTTTGGCTCGATTTGATGCTATTTTCAGACCAGCGCAACAGTAATTTTCACAATAAATAATAAATAGCGCTATTTTGTGGACTCATGGGTGTGCTGGTCTAAAAAGGAGGTGTGTTAGGGCGCATTGTTGGCACGTTGCTATTTTAAGAAACTGAAAAACCATTGACCAACTAAAAGCTGGTTTAAAGTCCCGCACAGAGCAAGTTAGTTATGCTCCTTTGCAGGTCCAAACACTAACACATTGACTAATACACACAGGATGAACAACAATACACAAAAATCTCTACATATGAAAATAATGAAAAAATAGGTAGAAAAACCTCTACCTCCATGCCTCATCTGGTACAGCTTTATTTGAAATTTATTCATGACAATTTGCATTTGTATAATGTTATTATTATACGTAGTATTATTTATTATATGCATATTTATATTTGTTTTGATTAAAACAAGTTCATACTTGTTTACTGTAGTAAAGTTTGTTTGTAGGATGGGAAGAAAAAGACAGGGTCAGCGGTGTAAGGTAAATAATAGACTTTATTTTTCAAATATATACACCACAACACCTTAGCTGTCTCTCCTCTCCTGGCTGCTCTTTCTCTCTCTGCTCAAGAAGGGTGTCTCTGCGGCCCAATCACTAGAACAAACAGGTGTTATTTATTATTTCTTATTGGCCCACTGACTAGCCGCCGGGCTCAGAGCATGCTCTTCCCCCTCATTTGGTGTTTGATCATGCTCACCTCTCCACATCCACCTGTTTTAAAGACGTATTCATCACCATATGGGGCAAAAGAATAGGACGTGTGTTTGGACATAACTCAAAAGCGTGTTTTTTTTTTTTTTGGTGTTTTTTTTAACACACTTTGTTATTATTGTTCACTTATTAACTTGCTGGAAATTCAAATTGAATTTAGAAAAAGTTTTGAAACAAGTCTTTGCGTTTAACAGATAAAGTTAAATATCTAGGCTAATGGATGTCTTCAGTAATCGGCAAAAGTAAAGGAGTTAAGAGTAAAAGTAAAAAGAAAGTAAAGACGCCGAGTGGAGAAGGCTCATTCTTGGTCCAACGCAATCTCACGGCAATTCGTAACATTTTGATTTAGTGGCTAATTCGTATAAATTCGTATGTTCTAATTCATACAATTTAGTATGATTTTGATCACCCAATGACGGTTGGGTTTAGGGGCAGGGTTGAGTGCCATGCCTCCTTTTTAAAATCAAACATTTTCATACAACTTAACTCCACGAATTAGCCACTAAACTGACAAATTGTAAAATACTTACGTTTCCTCATGAGATCAAGCTGGATGGTTTGTTTAAATTTTTAAGTTTTCCCTCTTACAAAGTCTGCCATGTAAATAGCATGCCAAGTCTGCCATGTAAATGGCACAACGCAACTGACTCCTAAAGGGTTGTTGCTAGACCGGATAGGATTGCAGCCAGAAGTTAACAAGAATTATTAATATTAATTATTACATTTCCCATTTATTGTATTTTATTAATGTCTATCCCCACCCCAACCCTAAACCCAACCATCACAGTAAGGTAAAAAATTCTATATTTTTTTATGCCTATAAACCCACCCCGACCCTAAACCCCACCGTCACAGTACTGTTAAAAAAGTAACTATGGTTATACAGTGTCATAAAAACTGCTACTATAATTGATGTACATATCGCACTTCCGGCCGGCCGTGTATCCGATCTAGACTTTACCCTCTTAAAAGGAATGTGAGATAAGACTCTGATTGGTTTAAAGCTTGTTATGCTCAAAACACACCCATAACTCATTAAGAGAATAAGCACAACCTTGTTAGACCACAGCACAGCATAATTTTTCATCTTTAAAATAGCTTGAAAAAGTGGGTTTGGACATACCCTTAATGATTTTTCGCCATGTGCTTTATACTTTGAGCCTAGATCATTAAAATAGAGCCCATGGTTTACTGTATGTCATAAATTGAAGAAATGTGTCAGCTACTTGACAAGAATTCTAACTATCTTTGTCATAATTCCCAAAATTTGCCTAATAATAAACAAATGTGTAGACTGAAGCCCTAGCTTATTTTACCTACCTTTGTTCATTCTTCCACTAATGTTGGTGCTAATAAAACTAAAGCAAAATGTAAAAGAAAACAAGATAGAAGAAGAAGAAAATGATAGCAGAGCAGGACATTTGTTTTGAAGTTTCCACATGCTCTACATTTGTCTGTATCCCAAATGGTGCATTAGAGATGCCAAGCCGTGCATGATGAAGTCTGAAATGCATCTTGTCAGAAAAAGTATAAGGTGGCAGAGAGGAAGGTCTTTTTTTTAGTGTGAAGGCTGCATATACACTAAATATACTTGTCAGACTTCTATGTTGATTTTAAATTGATTTGACATACTACCTTTCAAGTAGGCATACTGTAGCTGCCAAGAGAAAAACAAATAAAGCACATTTTCCCAGTAAACAATTTTGGTAACACTTTACTTGAAGATGATGTTCATAAGACTGCCATGCATCATTTATAAAAATGACAGGATACATGTCATGAATGTGATGAGATTGTATTCATGCTTATGACAAATGTTATTAAGTGTCATTTGCTCAGTTATGTCATTTTAAATGGATATATTGGAAAGTTGTCATGACAACTTGACATAAACAAATACATCACAATTGGTCTTTATCTGACATTGTCAAGACAACACAACTTGTCATAAATCTGTCATAAACATGATTGTTATAAGGCGTTAGAATTGTGTAATGAATATTTTTCTGATCACTTGAAATAAATTAATTAAACCTTATTTGCCACCAGAATGTCTTATTAAATATGTCATTACTCCGTCGAGTGATTTTTAAGTGTCGTTAATATTTCATGACATTTTAATGACAAATTCAGCTTGTACCACTGCAGTCAAGGTCCAAAAAATCTTAGCGACACTGTTATTAAGTAAAGTTTATCTTCAAGTAATGTGTTAGCACAGATTATATCAAATTAATGTTTATGCCTTGTTACAGAAAAGCCACGAGAAGCATGCTTTGACCCTGGGAACATTATGAACGGAACAAGACTGGGAATGGATTACAAGCTGGGATCAAGTGTGACATATCAGTGTGATTCTGGATACATCATTGCCGGACCAGCCAGTCTCACATGCATCATTGGGGCTGATGGGAAACCTGTATGGGACAAAGCTCTGCCAACATGTAAAGGTAAGAACTGGGCATTACAGTTTTTTTTTCATATATATAAGATATAAGAAAGTGTTGATAATGTGATTTATACAGTATAATATCCTCACAACTCAAACAATTTACGAAAATGCGTTGCATTTTCACACAACACATTCAAATAGCATGGAACAAAGCGGAAATGTTTTAAGAGGACCTAAAACATGATAGACCCTGCTATTTAGGTCATGGTTAGGGTATTAAAATACAAAAGACAAGGGAATTAGGCTATTTAAATAAACAAATAAATAATGCACCTTTCAAAAATCATCTAAAACTTCACTGTGCAATTTGGCAATACTCATGACACAGTGACTTCCATCCCGTTTTTGGGTCCTCTAACCTAATAAACATATATCGAATATAGAGTGAATAACAGTACATTCGCTTTCCCAGAATTCCCTACATGATACTTCACTTTTTAAAGGTGAAATTAAGCACTCAAGTTTACCTTATTTTGTACATTGGATTCCACTTTATTGAAAATATATTAAACAGACTCAATTAATGTAAACATTTAGCAGAAAACGGTGTGTTTTACTGTAGATTTTAGACCTAGGGTGCAGCCATCTTGGAATGTCGCTGTGTCTGACGTCACGGGATTGGTTCAGTTCCCTCCACTGAACAGATACAGTGGAAGTAATGAAGAATATTAAGCCTAGTTTAACCCAATACGTGAAGTTGTGGACGTGGAGCTGCTACAAACACAAGCATCAGATGTGTGTCTAATATAAAAGTATATATATATTTATTCTATTTTTATTTTTTCCCTTTTTAATTATCAATTATTTGATCCGCTTTGCTTTACTCTCACGCTGCTCCAGACTAATGCAACGATAAAATGATACATGACTTCACACTAAGTCACGTCTTTGTGGGTTATGTCAAGACATATTCCCTTTAAAGGTCGATCAACTCGATCTCTCAACATGTATGAAGGATAAAAACCTGCCATAAGAAGTTAGTTTGGTTTGAACACGAGCGGAGGTGAGGGGCTGTAGCAGTGAAAAGTGAAAGTACTCGCCCCATGACGTTAGTAGCGGACCTAGTTGAAACCACAGGCACTGTAATACAGAGAGTAAATCATTACTGACATATGGGGTGGTAATTATGGGATGTTTTGAAAATGTTAAAGGGTTAAAACAGGCATGTCCAAACTCGGTCCTAAAGGGCCGGTGTCCTGCAGAATTTAGCTCCAACCCTAATCAGACACGCCGGAACTAGCTGATAAAAGCTGTTTCTAGGTATACTAGAAACCTCCAGGGAGGTGTGTTGAATTAAGTTGTAGCTAAACTATGCAGGACACTGGCCCTCTAGGACCGAGTTCGGACATTAATACCATGCATATGATTTATATTTGATATTTTGCTAACACCTCATCAGAAAAGTTTGATAGTTCACTGATTTTGTTCTTTACCCCATCCCCCCTCTCTCTTTTTGTCCTTCCATTTTAAATGCAATGTATTGACGCATGCTAATTTGTTTAAGCACTTCTTGGTCTAAAGAAATTAGCAGTGGACTCCTTATCAGAGACAGTATTCCTTTTGTTGTTTGCAATCTTGAGAGTTAATTGATTAGAGCTTATTTGCATATGTAGTTCTGCTCTGTCATGCTGCCAGATTTTGCAGCCATTACTCAACGGGTTAAGAGAAACTGCGGTGTTCTCATTGGCTTATGTTGAGGGAGACGGATGGGGACAGAGACCTTCAAATGAACAGCGCCCAGGTCTTTGTCCCTCAGTGACAGATGAGAGAACCTGGGTGGTGACAAGTGCCACTCATTCCCCATTTCCTGTCAGCCCGAGACCTTTCTCATTTCCCCAGCTTCCTCTTCTGTCTGTCCTCTTTTTTTTTCCCTGAACCTGCTGATCCAATATCCAGGGATCCAGAAGTTTAGAAAAACAAAGAAACGTCATGTGATATTGATATTGTGCTTTATATATTTGGAAAAAAAGCAATATGTAATCAAGTAACACTGGAACTACCAGCATTGCATAACTAATCGAATGGCCATTTAACTGATCTCATTTATGACGTCATATTTATATTAAAAGCTTTGATAGAGATATTGGAATTAAGCAGGGCTGTCAAAATTAGCGTGTTTAAATATTTAACGCATAGGAAAAAAGAACGCAAATAACGTAGTTGCAGTTTTTTTTCATTTCCTGTTGTGGTCGACGTGTGTTCAGGGATGGCGCATGCATAGAGGCGAACTAGGCGGCCGCCTTGGGCAACAGAACTTCACTTTCATCAGCTACATCCACCCTCATCCTACCTTTCATCAGCAAACCGGTCACTTTCTTTTTTACTTTCGGGTTTAGAGCATGCATGATTGCCATTTGCCTAGAGCGCCAGTTCAGTTGTATGCATATATATATATATATATATTTATACATACAGTACATACATATACAGTTGAAGTTAGAACTATTAGCCCCCCTTAATTATTAGCCCCTCTGTTTATTTTTTCCCCAATTTCTGTTTAACGGAGAGATTTTTAACAGGAATTTTTTTAGCACATTTCTAAACATAATAGTTTTAATAACTCATCTCTCATAACTGATTTGTGTTATCTTTACCATTCAATCATTTTCTTGTCGGCTTAGTCCCTTTATTAATCCAGGGTCGCCTCAGCGGCATGAACCGCTAACTTATCCAGCACGTTTTTACGCAACGGATGCCCTTCCGGCTGCAACCCATTTCTGGGAAACATCCACAAACAAACACATACACATAGACACACACACTCATACTCTACAGACAATTTAGCCAATCTACCCAATTCACCTGTACCGAATGTCTTTGGACTGTGGGGGAAACCAGAGCACCCGCAGGAAACCCGCGCGAACGCAGTGAGAACATGCAAACTCTACACAGAAACGCCAACTGAGCTGTGGTTCGAAGCAGCGACCCAGCGACCTTCTTGCTGTGAGGCGACAGCATTACCTACTGCGCCACTGCTTCGCCCCCTATCTTTACCATGATGACAGTAAATAATATTTGACTAGACATTTTTCAAGACTCTTCTATACAGCTCAAAGTGACATTTAAGGCTTTTAACTTGGTTAATTAGGTGAACTATGCAGGTTAGGGTAATTAGGCAATTTTGTTGTATAAATGTCACGATCACTAGCAATTGTAACTCCCTAGATCGCTGGTTTGGTGTTTTTGCCCTCGCCTAGTTTGTCTTTTTGTCCCTGTCTGCCGCCTGCTTTTCGACCCCTCGCCTGTTATTCCGACCAACATTTTGGTTTGTCTTTATACATCCGTTTGCACCCGTGTTGAGCATCGCTTGCCTGACATCCTGAATAAACCTGCATGTGGATTCGAACTCCGTTGTCTGTGTCACAACCCGTGACAATAATGATGGTTTGTTCTGTAGACAAAAATTGTCTGAAAAAAATAGCTTAAAAAGGCTAATAATTTAGACCTTAAAATAGTGCTTAAAAAAATGAAAACGGCTTTTATTCAAGCCAAAATAAAACAAATAAAACTTTATTCAGAGGAAAAAATATTATCAGACATACTGTGAACATTTCCTTGCTCTGTTTAACACAATTTGGGAAATATTTAAAAAAGAAAAAAAAATCAAAGGGGGCTAATAATTCTGACTTCATTTGTATATATATATATATATATATATATATATATATATATATATATATATATATATATATATATATATATATATATATATATAGGAAATTCTGTAAAATGTATTTGCTCTATTAAACAGCACTTGGTGGATTAAGCAGCAAGTGTATGCTCCACTTTGAACTACGCAGCATAAACGCACCCATTTCAATAAGTTGCAGCCTTTTGCTATTTTTTTTTCCTATTTTTTTCCACACAACACATTTCCAATGCCCATCCCCCAACCTGCCACAGTTGAGTCAGTGTTGTTATGTCCAGTCCAGTTGGCCTACTCAAATGCAGATAGCAAACTCATTTTGTGCCAGTAGCAGTGCAGAAATCACACATTTCACGGTTACGCAATCTCCAGCGATTCTATGCTAATAGCTCAAATCATGTCACAAGATGCACGGGCTTCCTCTGAACCCACCATGCTCCAAAACAACACCGCGTTATAGATCTGAACATGCAGTGAACATCATTGACCGCGATCTGAGGGTCAAGCAAAGGGTTTTCACACCTCAGTAGCATCTGCTGATTATTTAACCTCGTCTAATGTGATGGAAAGCCGCCGATGCCGTTTGTCAGTCCGCCTCATTTCCGCACTCCAGGAACATTTTGTTTGTCCTCGCTGATGGAATTTTCATCATGCTGCTCCGGCCATCTTTATGCATGAGCCGTAACTGCGGGGCAGGGAAATATTCCTATACAGGTCATTGTTGAGCTAACATAATCATCAGATTGTGTCATGAGAGATG
>NC_133188.1:6980000-6987500 GCF_049306965.1 Danio rerio
GACCAAATAATGCAGTTCAGAATGTAATGGAGAGCTTGCATTACTTTAAAGCTTTCATGTGCATGTTTTAAGGCCTGTAAACAATTTGGCCATTATAATGTGTTCAATTCATTTCATCTTTATTTGTATAGCGCTTTTACAATGTAGATTGTGTCAGTGCAGCTTCACAATTGAAACGGTGTAGTTCAGTTTTCAGAGTTTAAGTTTAGTTTAGATTAGGTCAGTTCAGTTCAATGTGTTTAATATGCACTGCTGGGGGTCCAAACACTAAAGAGTAATCCATCGATGCGCAGCTCTACAGGTCCCGAACTATGCAAGCCAGTGGCAACAGTGGCGAGGAATAAAAACTTCACCAATGGGCGAAAGTGAAGAAAAAAAAAAAAAAAAACCTTGGTAGAAACCTGGCTCAGTTAGCATGACCATTTCTCAAATGGCAAAATGTTTGTGGAGAGCTGTAGTGTAGGTGCCGGAGGCTGGAAAACGCAAGAGGTCAGCGAAGACTCGGCAATCCCTGGAGCATTTCAGGAATCAGTCTCAGGCTCTTGACTCCTCCATGACCACCTCAGCAGCTGCTACTGCCTGGTCTGGGAATGTGGAAACCTTGGGATGGCTTCAGTGGTACTGCATAATCTCTGGGGGCCTCGGGATGAGCATCCCCAGGTGGAAATAGAGAATAAATAGAATGATTAGCATAGCTGCTGTTCATAGGGGATATAAACGAGATGCAAAATCCTGCGTGGAGCACATTCATGCATCATACTGCTAAGTGATGCATGCTTTGCTAAAAAGATAGGTCTTTAATCTAGTTTTGAACTGCGAAAGTGTGTCTGAGCCTTATCAGGAAGGCTATTCCAGAGTTTAGGAGCCATAAATGAGAAGGCTCGACCTCCTTTACTCGACTTTGCTATTCTGGGTACTAGTTTTGAGATATTAAAGATCGAGTTGGTTTGTAGCGAGACAGAAGGTTGGTTAGATGAACAGGAGCTAGATTATTTAAAGCTTTAAGTAAGAAGCAATATTTTAAAATCAATATGAAACTTAATTGATGGTGTCTTGAACATGACAATGAGTTCACTGTACTCAAATGGCCTCCACAGTTACCAGAAATGAGTCAAATAGAGCACATTTGGAATGTGGTGGATCGGGAGATTTGCATCATAGATGTGCAGCCGACAAATCTGCTGCAGCTGCTTAATGCTAAGGTGTACACAAAAAGTGGCTGGTGAGTGTATATATATAAAACATATATATATATATATATATATATATATATATATATATATATATATATATATATATATATATATATATATATATATATATATATATATATATATATATATACCTACACACAGTTGAAGTCAGAATTATTAGCCCCCTTTGAATAATTTATATAATTATATATTAAATATAAATATATATATATATATATATATATATATATATATATATATATATATATATATATATATATATATATATATATATTTTTTTTTTTATCATTTGTTTTTCAAAACCATTTTAAACATATGAAAATTGTAAATGAGACAATTTTAGATAAAAATAGTCAATGACTGGAAGGCTATTATTAAAGCTTTGTTATATACATTTAAAAACAAATTGAGATCGGTTAAAAAATATCCTTTAGTGGTTCAAGTGTTGAGATTAGCATATCTGCTTTTTAAGCTGGATTTATACTTTCGCCTTGCCTCTCAGTGCCAGCTTAAGCTGACTCATTACTTGTTCATATCAACTACAGCCTGTATACAGTACATACACTGCACAGATGGACAAGTGTTTTCTGCTTCATGTGTTTTATTTGTGGGTCTGTGTGAGTGGAATATGCATTACTGCTCTCAAACAGAACACAGAACCGGAAGCTACATATTATGACTTCAATTAAAAATTAATTTGTTGACAAGTGACAAAGCAGTACATGTATGACAGAGCAAAGGTTTTATGCGCTGTCTTTGAAATACATTGGCAGTGTCCAAAATCTTCAACTTAGTAGGTACCAGAGCATGTGAGCAGAGCATGAGCAGAGCAGGACTATTACTTTAAGAGCGCAGAGCACCCATCTGAAGATTCCACTCCGCTCACTCATCCGCTCAAAACAGCTCACTCTACCCAGAATGACCTTTGATGGTCGTTATGCCAACGTTAGTTCAAGATCTTGTATCTGTGCTAATAACAGTTAGTTATGGATTTCTATGGAGTCAATCTAGGGCCATATATTCACTATTTGCAAAATAAAAGAAAGTTTTGCTAACAAAAAATTAAGTATTGAGCAAAGCATAAATAATTAAATGCAATTTTCCAAAAATCGCATTTCAAAAATAAATTTTTGAGAAATAAAATTTATTTTGCTAACAAAAATAAAAAACTGCAAAAGGAAAATTAAGTTTTGAGAGATAAAAATGAAATTTGCAAACAAAAATAAAAAAACCAAGCTGTGCAAAAAAAAAAAAAAAAAGCAATTTAAAAAATATATACAGTATATTTATATATAGTTGCAAAACATTTTTATAGTATTGCCTTTACAAAACCCATCCAGTCAGTTGCAATTCCCTTACCCACTGAGCTGTAAGACCACCTTGGTGTTACTGTGTCTTCAGGTGATGACGTCGTTTAAAATGGAGGCAGGTCTGGGCCGTTTGGCCGTTAGATTTTTATTTGCAGTTATTTGATTGTTTGCAAATTTCATTTTTATTTCTTAAAACTTAGTTTTCTCTTCACAGTCCTTTATTTTTGTTAACAAAATAAAATTTTAAATTGCGACTTTTGGAGATTTGCATTTATTTGGCTATTTTTTGCTCAATATTTTATTATTTGTTTGCAAAATTATTTTGGAATTTTAATTATAAAGTTTGCTTTATTTTATTTTGCAAGTATATATGGCCCTAGATTGACTCCATAGATTGCAAGTATTGTTTTAAGGAAGTTGCAAACATTGAAAATGTGTAAAATAGAAATAAAACTTTAAAATAGCAGAGAGCCTAAAAAAAAACAAAAACAAAAAAAACAATATATATATATATATATATATATATATATATATATATATATATATATATATATATATATATATATATATATATATATATATATATATTTATTTCATTTATTTATTTCATTTATTTATTTATTTTTTCATCCATTTGTTTTTTTGGCTTAGTCCCTTTATTAATCTGGGGTCGCCACAGCGGAATGAATCGCCAACTTGTACAGCATATGTTTTACGTAGCAGATACCCTTCCAGCTGAAACCCATCACTGGGAAATATATATATATATATATATATATATATATATATATATATATATATATATATATATATATATATATATATATATATATATATATATATATATATATATATATATATATATATATAGTAGCATACAGAACATATTAACAACTCTTCAAGCACCTGCAGCGTTTCCAACAACAAATTAATGCAATACTATGTGTAAAAAATTATATATTAGCCTTTAGCCTAAATTATTAAAAATGTTGACAGAGGTTTGTGATATAAGATTTACAGTAGACCGCAGTTGAACAATATGAATAAATAGCTGGAGTACAGAACTATGTGAGACCACATAAGACTGTTTTTAGGCAACATCAATATATCTCTTTAAAAACCCCCTCCAAGTGTGGACTCTGAAAATAAACGCTTGCAAAAAAAAGATGAAGCGTTTTCAGAGTCCAAACACATGCGCTATAGGTAAATTGGGCAAGCTAAATTGTCCATAGTCTATGTTAGACTATGGACAACATACCTCCTTAGACACGTAAGTAATTGTTGTCGAGCGTCGCGTACACTGTTAATCCACGCGTGACTCCAGCTGCGCTCTCACAGAGAGAAAATGAAAACAAAACTTAACTGCAGCAAACTATAAAAGCAGCACTTCACGCTTGTGTCGTCTAAACACTGTGACTGTAATGAATATTAATGAACCTGCACAATAGAGCGCGCTGATTGGTTTGAACCAAGCCTTACTCATGCATTAATGCATCACACTGTAAGAGGTAATAAGACACTCTCTGGTGCAAACGTCCAGTCTGCACGCTGGAATACACGCCATTATCTCATAGCCGTGACGCAGCTTCAAAAATTCGTTTCAAACCGGAAGTACGAATTTGCTTGAAATAACGCAAAAACAACCAATTTACACTTTTAATTTATAATACACCATTATTAGATAATACATACACCATTATTAGATAATACATATAGATAATACACCATTATCTCATAGCCGTGACGCAGCTTCAAAAATTCGTTTCAAACCGGAAGTACGAATTTGCTTGAAATAACGCAAAAACAACCAATTTACACTTTTTAGCGAAATATAGGTGTCCTAATAGTGTTTTTAGCAGTGTGGGACACATATACGACTGTCAACAGCTGAAAAAATGTGTTTTGGTGTTTCGTGACCCTTTAATGATGCATTTGGGAAATACAGCTCCCGTTTCCCCTTAGTAACTTTCAGTTGACCGTTCCTCCAAAATCATAGGATGGCATATGCTTTTCTGAGAGTGCAAGTAGAGAGTGCAAAGCTCTGAGTGAAGGTCTTGTGGCGGATATGCAGATCAGGGTGAGCGGGACTGAGAAGACTCGGTTTGAATGTTAAGGACCTCTCTCTCGAAGCCCGCATGGATGGAAACAGCTTCTATATGCAACACACCATAAGCGTCAGTTGTCTGGCATAACGTTTTGTATATTAGTGACTAATGCAGGGTTAATAGGGTTTCATCAGAACACCCCTAACGGAAAATAATCATGCCTTTACCAAATGCGATTCTGTTTAGGTCACCGCTTGCAAACTGAACATTTTTAAAGAGCTAAGTGACAGCTTAACAAGTAAATGTTTGTGAAAGCTAAGTCTTTTTTTATACATTCTCATAATTAGCCCCACGATCATTTGTAAAAGCGACGCAGTCCGCTGCCACATCCCCAAGCTTTTAGACAAAAGTCATTAGAAAGATATGAGATCCCTTTAAATAATGAAGGATTTTCCTCTCTTTCTTTGCTTCTCTCACCCAAACAGATCTTTTATTGGTTTCCATAGTAACTAAAAGACTGTCTCAGTACTGTTGAACGAGGACTCTTCCCTGGCTGTAAATAGTACGAGGGTGTGGGGGTTGGGAGTGTGGTGGGATGGCGCCTCTCAGAGGCTATATGGACGCATGGGCTGTGTCTAATCTAGAGAAGTCTTCTCTTTGTGGGTGAGGGAGTTTTGCATAGCTATGTTCATGCGCTAGAATTTTGCGATTGAAGTTGGGGTTGATCAGGTGGCAGCCACAGCTGTTGTATCAGTGCTTATGCGAGGCAGAAACACATGGGCTGCTACATTTAGCCACGCATGCAGTCTGGGCACAACAAAGCTCTGCTAACAACTGCTAATGAGCTTCCAAAAATATACAGTTATCCTGCGCTGACCTGTTATGTGGGCTAATGCATGTTTTGTGTGTCAAGAGCTTTGCTGAGCAGATTTGGGCCCTTTGCAGTACTAAATAAACACTGTAATGCAACATATTGGAATATGAATATGGCTGAATTTAGTGGATGTGGGACACCTTAAAGTTTTGATTAATGCTTGTTTGAATCTTTAAATGTCTTTACAGTCAGTGTTTACATAAAGATGCAACATTTTGACTCTTCTAAAGCATGACAAATACCATAATATGTTTGCAGATAGTTAAGAAACATGCTAAATGAACATACTTGTTCATTTAAAAAAACAATGTTAGCCAGAGTCAGTCATTCTCCATTGAAAAGGCACATTTTGTGTTGGATTGTCTGTCTTTGTTTTGGTCTCTATAACCTGCCCACTGCTAATTTTACCCAATCATATTTAAGAAGAGTTTCTATTCATATTTCATTTCAGTTATAAGGGCTGCCTCAAATTATGTGGTTGAAAATGTGACCTCCGGAGGACAGTAGCAGCATCCAAAATGAGACTTGGATTCAGACTTATAAATATCCACATGAGGTGTTTTTTAATAAGCAAAAAAATACAAATATTACAAACGCAAACATTATGTATAGCTTATGTTATAGCAAAATTGTAAGTTTCGTAACCGTATTAATAGATATTAAACTTCTTTAACATAATTATTATTATTTTTTAAATATTTATTTGAGTTTTTGCATTTACAATTAAAAGCAGTACATTACTCCTACAATAACACAACCACGGCATTATAATAATAACAAAAAACAAACAAACAAAAAAACATAAAATTAAAATGTATATCATTCCAGACTTTTGAAGTTGACAGTTAGAAAACAGAGTGTACCATATTTGTTCAGTCAATATGTTATCATTTAACATGAGAGGCTTTGCAACATCTAAAAGAAGAAATATACAAATGAGATGCTTTTTAATTATAAAACTAAAAAAAAAAAACAAGTCATATCATCTTTAACCTTTCAGATAACCTTTCAGTTTCAAGTTAACCGTGTGGGAACACATTGTCATATTTGTCATATGTTATCATTTGACATGAAGTGCTTAGTAGCATTCAAAGAGTAAAAAAATAGAATAATGTAGAAAAAATAAATTATAATAATAGTATTCATTCATTAATTTTCTTTTCGGCTTAGTCCCTTCATTAGGGTGGCCATAGCGGAATGACCCGCCAACTTATCCAGCATATAGAAATAACAACTATTTATTCTAAAGGCCAGGGAGTTCTTTAAAATATTTAATAAAAGGGGACCTTTTAACTTGCTTTTTAAACCTCGAACCATGTATTTTTTTGTTTCCAATTGTATGTAAGACATCACATTATTTATCCAGCCAGCGTTTTTTTAACATTAATAAAATTGCTAGTTGTTTTATTTTCAGCCTCTAAAATGAACTGCTGCTGCTTTCAGCATGGCAATAAATGTCATCACATAAAATGGTATTCAAACTCACACTAGTAGTATTTAATGCTGGATAAAGCCCATAATCAGTACCTGAGGTGATCATTGTCATAGTAGTTTATGCTGTTGTTCAGCTGCGATGCAGCAGAAAAAGAATCTATTTCTGAAATAAAGATTTCAGTTGTCGCTGTCATTGATGGTTAGAACCGAAACCTCTTATAACAAGGAAAACATTCCTTTTATTGCATGTCTTTGTGTGCAATTATAACATGGTGGAGGCTTGATAATCAGGCATGCTCGCTCCTGCTGGTGTCATCAATCTGGCAACCTGTTTGTGTGGAGTTATCATTGGTGGGCTGGGTAAAAAGAACCCTCAGCATTGTTTGAATTTGGACTGCAATACCTAAGTCAACCACTTGATGTGAATTCTACATACATAAATAGTTTTTAATTTTAATTATTTATTTGAGAGGAACATTTGACAATCCAAAAACTCCACCAGAATTAGCTACATGGCTAAATAGCTAATTAATTAAACAGCTAAAAGCAACCTCACTGACAGAATTATCCATATATAGCTACATAGCAAAATAGCTCATTTGATACATAGCTAAAAGGAAGAT
>NC_133188.1:6992500-7012500 GCF_049306965.1 Danio rerio
ATTTTGGTAAAATAAGTGTAATTAAGAGGCTTTTGCCTTTCATATGAACTCGAACTCGATGAACAGCGCCAATAGCGTGCTTTTATAACTGGCGCCGCCCCTCTCACAGCTGCACCTGATCTCCGCTCATGTAGAGAGAGAGAAAGAGAAAAATAATAGAGGATACAACACAAACAGGAACAATACACACTAACATTGTTGAAATAATGTTACTCAATATGTAACAGGAACTGATTTTAGCGTACTATATAGTATGGAGGCGACACAGTGGCGCAGTAGGTAGTGCTGTCGCTGTGGGTTTCCTCCGGGTGCTCTGGTTTCCCCCACAGTCCAAAGACATGCGGTACAGGTGAATTGGGTAGAGTAAATTGTACATAGTGTATGTGTATGTATGTATGTGTGTGTGTGTGTGTGTGTGTGTGTGTGTGTGTGTGTGTGTGTGTGTGTGTGTGTGTGTGTGTGTGTGTGTGTGGATGTTTCCCAGAGATGGGTTGTGGCTGGAAGGGCATCCTCTGCATAAAAACATGCTGGATAAGTTGGCGATTCATTCGACAAGAAAAGCCTAAGCCGACAAGAAAATGAATGAATGAATGAATGAATGAATGAATGAATATAGTATGGAAGTATGCCGTTTCGGACGCAGCCTATGTGTGTGTAATTAGTCATTAAGCAGCATCAGCTGTGAGAGTGCAATCAGTCAGGATCAGGAACCGGTTGTGTGTGTGTGCTGCATGACTTTATTGTAGTCCAATATGAGGCAGGATTGTAGTTCGTGTGAGTATGGATGTTTTCCAGCGATCTATGGTCGTTAGATCGCTGGTGATTGTGACAAAAGAAACCTTATGAAACAATTAAAATGTAGTATTATTTAGTATTATTTTTAATTTGTTTGTTTAAATTCAGCCCATATAAATAGTTTTGAACCACTTACCTTAAAAAAAATGAGGAAATCCAATGAATTATTATGTGTGTGTATTGTAGCCCATTCCAACACAGTTGTACCTTTATTAGCAGCCAAACAGGCAGTTATCTCTAAATGTCAACATATGTGCTGATTTTTACTTTGAAGATTTCAATGTTTAACACTGCTTATCTTTGGTTGTCCAGAGATTACAAGGTCATAGGACCAAGTTTGACAAAAGCACCGATTCTGATCAATTGACGCTGACCTCAAATTTTGTACACTCTCTCTAATCCTCTCTGTGACCTTTGAGTTGATTTTTACTTGTTTCTCCTGTCATGCACAGTCAAACACCTAAGCGCTTATAGCCTCTAACCATTACGATGATGATAAAGAGATAACACACACCAATGCACCGAGACACAGATGATTTATAGTCTTCATTGGCTGCTCCTCCTCAATCCTCCCTCCCCGCGCTTAGACCTGAATTACCAATCAGTTTCACTAAAATACCTGTCAGAGGCTATAGCTATTCCAACAGCCTTTCCGCACGGTTTTGCATGATGTTTTAATTGTAGGCCGTTCTAGCAGCGCTACAATAAAGTTGCTTGGTGCAATCAATGTCAGGCCCGAGCAAATTAACCCAGCTTGTATAAAGGTATGTGCATTTTCCAATATCTTGTTATTGACATTCTTGCTCCAATAAACGTCTGGGTGTTAAGTGAACCACTTGCTGCAGGATGCAATGGGCTGGGGTCGTTAGCTTGCATGAGTTTACACAACACATAGGCTCACTGTGGTGGAATTGTGGTTACTTTTGAGTTGTTTTTAGCAAAAGCTAGTTTTTTCTTTGATGGGAGTCATGATTAATGGTAAATTAATGATTATTTATTGTAAATACACTTTTTAAAGTGGAGTATATCAGTTCTATATCTCTCTGGCAATTTCTGTACTCGTCTGTTATTCAAGCAGTGCTTTGTTCAGGCAGTTACTACACATTTAACTGGGAACATGTGCTGAACTTTAATTTGCTTGCCAGTGAGGTTGGCCAGGCCAGATTCACGATTGATCGTCAGGCCACCGGGAAATGTCACGGTGCTCCCTATGGCCAGTCTGCCCTGTATATGTATGTATGTATGTATAGTATACACTCACCGGTCTGTTTATTAGGTACACCTGTCCAACTACTCGTTAAATTTCTAATCAGCCTCAAAGCAAGAAGGTCGCTGGTTCGAGCCTCAGGTCAGTTGGCGTTTCTGTGTGGAGTTTGTATGTTCTCCCTGCGTTCGCGTAGGTTTCCTCTGGGTGCTCCGATTTCCCCCACAGTCCAAAGACATGTGGTACAGGTGAATTGGGTAGGCTAAAATATCCTTAGTGAATGAGTGTGAATGAATGTGTATGGATGTTTCCCACAGATGGGTTGCTGCTGGTAAGGCATCCGCTGCGTAAAACATATGCTAGATAAGTTGGCGGTTCATTCCGCTGTGGCGACCCCAGATTAATTAAGGGACTAAGCCGAATGAGTCACTGATTGGCATGATCAGGCATTCACAATGGTATGAACCGCCGATAGGGGTAATGAAATGTATATTTATATGATCTATTATTGTTATTAATTGTTTATATCATTAATTAAGATATAGATTAGAAAAAACTATTCCTCACTATTAAAGGGATGATCCTCTATAAATCTTTGTTTTGATCAAGCATTAATTAGGGGGTTAATCCCATCAAACCCACCTCTAAACTGAACCCTTTATGTCAGGGGTGCTCAACCCTGTTCCTGGAGATTGACCTTCCTGCAAAGTTCAGCTCCAACCCTGATCAAACACACCTGAACCAATTAAATTAGGACCTGAACAGCACTTGATAATTACAGGCAGGTGTGTTTGATATGGGTTGCAACTGAAATCTGCAGGAAGGTTGAATCTTCAGGAACAAGGTTGGTCACGCCTGCTGTATGTATATTATATGTATCGTAAATGTGTTATCATCTACATCTAGCTGTGCTTAACGTAGTTTCAGTTGTGTTATTCATCATGCACAATCCCCTGTATTTTGTAATAAATGTGGTTCATAGTTAATGTTACTTAATGCATTTACTAACATAAACAAACAACGATCAATACAGTAATGAGCAAATACAGTTGTTTTTAATCTTTGTGGATTGTAATGAATGAAAGTCATTTTAAGTCATGTTAGTACATAAACACATAAAAAAATATGAACTAATGAATTTTTATTGTAAAATGTGACCAATTTGATTAGCAATATTTGTTTATTTGGTACAAACTGGTGGTAATAAGGTAATTTGCACTTGCTGATGGGTAAATAGGACACTATATACTGTATAACTATATGTACATGCAATCCTTTACATGTTTTGACAGTAATGTAATGATGTGCATCTTTTGTGAAGCTGCTTTGGAATGATAATCATGATATTAAATTTCCTAATTTCCTACAATTAGGATTATCCTTTTATGCTGTTATCCTATTATATCCTAGTATCCTACATTTATTGTAAAAAAAGTGCTATACAATTAAACTTGAATATCCCTTATATTCTTTTATAAGTTTATTTACTTCATTTTTTTAATGTATGTTAGTGCTGTAATTGTGCCAGAAAGTTTAACCTGGTGTTAAAAATTTAACGGCTGCATCTGACGCTATTGCTGTCTTTAATATAATGTAATTATCCAAGGGGTCGCAATAAAATAGAACTAGTAGCCAGAAGCTTCTATAGTAACTATTTACAGTAGTATATAGTAACTATAAACAACTTTTTTTTTTCTTTTCAGTAGGTTATGGATAAAATATGGTACTTATCACGGTTTAATAAAAATAAATTGATTTTTGGAAATCACCAGGCGACCCCCCTTATTGTCCTGTGACCCTTCGGGTGGTCCCGACCCCCACTTTGAGAACCACTGCCTTATACTATGCCCCATATATAATATTTGCACTTAGTCATTTATTCATTAGTGATGCTTTTTAAATGTGTCTTGTTCAATTTGCATTTAAATTATGATGACCTAATATAGACTTTAACCTTAACAAGTGATTGGAATGTAACACAATATGAGACTCCAAAATGTACAAAGTATTTTAGAAAGTGTTTTCGGAATACTTATTTTGCTTGTTTTTTCCCGTTCTCTCTCTCTCTTTATAATTTTTGGTAGAGATCCCTCAGTGTGACTGGCTGTTACACAGTAAAATACTAAATATAATTCCATTACCTTGTGTCATATAGACTGTACAAGAATAAAATTAAAACCTGTATGATTGTTTGTCTTTTCAGCACCTTGTGGTGGGCAATACACTGGATCAGAGGGGGTGGTGTTATCTCCAAATTACCCTCTAAACTACACAACCAGCCAGACCTGTTCCTATTACATCACAGTATCTGGAGAGTTTGGTAAGTTAACACTTTTATTTAGAAAAATCTAGTTTCATAAAAAAATACATAAATAACATTATTATTATTATTATTATTATTATTATTATTATTATTATTATTATTATTATAAAACAAATTACAAATAAAATAAAAATAATACAAATAAATAATACAAATTTGTAAATATACAAAATAAACAAACAAACAAACAAATAAATAAATAAATAAATAAATAAATAAATAAATAAATAAATAAATAAATAAATAAATAAATAAATAAATAAATAAATAAATAAATAAATAAATGGATGAATGAATGAATAAACAAACAAACAAACAAACAAAAAAATAAAACAAATAAATAAATAAATAAATAAATAAATAAATAAATAAATAAATAAATAAATAAATAAATAAAGGTGTAGGACTTATTAAAAAGCATGCAAAAAGTTAAGAAATTTTTTAGTGAATTTGCTTTTGAAATTCTCTGCTTGACATTCTGTTTTGTTGATAAAATTAATAAACACTTCATTAATTGTTCTTATAATACCAATTTATATAATAACATGTTCACGTTGACAGGCAAAATTTTGCATTGAAATATTTCTCATTCAGTTCATGGACTGTAAATTTTAGGTTATAGAAATAAACTGTTCCATTGCATAAAGTTGTGAAATGTTAATACTCCTTCAAATGTTTCCTAAGCCCTTTTTAGCAGAGTAAGGGAATTCACCATATTATTTCAGATATTTTTAAGAAAGAATGTAAGTAAAGAAAGAAAGAAAAAGTAAGTAAGTAAGTTAGTAAGTAAGTAAGAAAGTAAGTAAGTAAGGAAGGAAAGAAAGAAAGTTTGGATCTTAATCTCAAATTAATTGTTCATGCCTTAACAAAACTAGACTTTCCTAAATCCATTGCAAAACCACTGCCGCACACATTTAGCAATTACAAATAAAAGTACAGCTCTAACATTTGAAGTTTGTGCAAGTATATGTGAGTCAACGGATATCCAGTCAACCTGATATTTTCACAGACACTTGCAGCGACCCTACATGTTCTCTATATACTGTTTGAGTATGAAGCAAGAGCCGGCATCTCATTAGAGGGAAGATAATAGAGTCATCGCAGTGGTCCGCATGACCCCTCTGCACCCCTCTCTGCATGGCTGGATTTCACACCAGCACCTGACATGCCCAGCAAGCCTCTGTGATTTCCCTGCTCTCTCATCTCCTAACACGTGAACCATGTGTCCTTTCTGGCAAGCCAACACATTTAATCATAGCTTCATCAGAGGTATCGGGTCAGAAGGATTGGACGCCCGGCATGACCTAGCCTGCGCATATTGCATATATTACAGAGATGATTTTAAGACGGGCTGCATGATATTGGAAAAAAAAATTATATTGCATTATATATACAGTTGAAGTCAGAATTATTCGCCCCCCTGTTTATTTTTTCCCCAATTTCTGTTTAACAGAGAGAAGATTTCTTGAACACATTTCTAAACATAATAGTTTTAATAACTCATCTCTAATAACTGATTTATTTTATCTTTGCCATGATGACAGTACATAATATTTGACTAGATATTTTTCAAGACACTTAAAGTGACATTTAAATGCTTAACTTGGTTAATTAGGTTAACTAGGCAGGTTATGGTAATTAGGCAAGTTATTGTATAATGATGGTTTGTTCTGTAGACAGTCGAAAAAATATATAGCTTAAAGGGGCTGATAAATTTTACCTTAAATTGTTTTTTAAAAATTAAAAACTGCTTTTATTCTATAATAAAACAAATAAGACTTCCTTCAGAAGAAAACATATTATCAGACATAATTTGAAAATTTCCTTGCTCTGTTCAACATCATTTGGGAAATATTTTAAAAACAAAAAAATGTTCAAATGGGGGCAAATATTTATGACTTCAACTGTATATAAATTGCAATATGAATATAATTTCACAAGGTGATATGGTAACACTTTAGTTTAGGTCACAATTCATGCTAATGATTACTGACTTAATACCTGCCTATTATTAATGTATGAACTGTTCTTTAATAGTTGTAAAGTTTGATCTCATTCTGCATCCCTAATTCTACATTGTTAAGATTTTCCTGTAGAATCTACAGTAACGTACTGGCAGCAGTTTGGCTGTAACTTACTGTTAATGAAATTACAGCAAAAAATACTGTTTTTGCATTCACAGCACCATATATATAGCTGTAAATGTAATTACAGAAATATATGTATATATTCACTGTAAAATATACTGTAATTTTTACAATGCAGCTATGAAATACAATAACATTCTGCATAACTGTCCTACGGTAAAATACAGTTCATATTAGGGTTGGGCGATGTTGACCAATTTGGCATCGTACGATGTCTAATGTGAAACATCGCAATAGACGATGGGATCATCATTATAAACAGCTGTAAATTACTTAATTATGAATAATTAATTAATTCATAATGAATTCAATATTCGTAGCCTACCTTTTCAGCTACCAGACCAGCATGGTCTTTGTTTTATCCATAACCAAATCATAAATAAATAAAGATAAGTTACTCACAAATGACCACCTGGTAATCACTTTTTCCGCAGGACTCTGGCATGAATAGGCAGAGTGATCTGTGTAGTTATAATGGCGTTGACAAAATTGGTTGATAAAAAAGGTGCCCAACGAACAGTATCTGAGGTTTTCACTAAAATTACTAAGTACAAGCGTGAAAGCGAAAGATTGAAGCAGTGTACTGATCCTGTGACATGTTGCCTGGTGGATTCAAAAGACTGAAGATTCGTTAGATAGAGACAAGATTAATTAAATATCACGTTTAAAAACTATAGTGAGACGTACATCCGTGATAAAGTGTCCGACCTGCCCTGCTCTGTGGTTTTGTGCTCAAAACACCCGCTGACTGCCTGGAACTAAGACGTGTGCATATGCTGTTGCGCATGTGTGATTTATAAACATCATCAACAGTGTACCCAAAACCTAAACCCAACTTCTACCTTAATAACCATCTAAAGGTCATGAAACCCCCCTCTTTCGGTCAAATCTACCCTAGAATTTTTTTCAAAAAAAGGCTTCATGATGGTATGGAGTGCTGTGAGCAGAGGGAGGAGTTGGTGTGACCAGCAGAGCGGGGGAAAACGAGGGGAGTGAACAACTGTTGTCAGTTGGTTCACAAAATGAGACACAAACCATGAGGAGACCCATGATTTTATATATTACTAAGTTAAAATGCAAAGAAATAAACAATAATTTAATGCCTTGCTAAATATGTTATTCATAGTTTCATATACACAAAACCACAATTTGTTTTATAATTATAAATATAAACACTATACATGAGGTGGACTTCTATTCTCCTCAATCTCTGGGTCTGAATGCAGACACTGTGGATAGCAGTGCAGCAGGTCTCTTTCCCTATCTATTCCAACCATAAGGTGTGCTGGGAATCTGGAGTATTTTAAAAATAAGCGAACACAACAGCACAGATATAGGCTATGTGTCTGAATGGTATCAAACTCAACAGATTAAAGTCCGCCATTCTCCAATTCTCATTCAGCTCTCCCAACAAAAATGCTTTCTGCAAACCAACAGCTTTGCCGTATCGGCCCTGACAGCACCGTGAGGAAAAAGATGCAACAAACCCAGTGAATCATGAAAACAAACACATACAACCCTTTATGAATGGCTAAATACTGCTTGCCATGCACTCTCTCACCCAGTCTCACCCAGTCATTGGGTCTCACAGCTGGGCAGGTCTGCTTTGCTTTCGGAAAGCACATGCTCTTGTGAATAATTAAGAAGCAGGGTCTTCTCATGGGATAAAAAAATCTCAGCTATGAATAATTATGAGAAACAGATGCGTCATCACTCCACTAGCAGATTTGCACTACATCACAGATTTTGATCCCGCCCCCAAAATTATTTTAAACCCAGAAGATGAAATTAGCTGACAAAAGCTCAAAACTATCCCGTTTTCCCCACAATTAAAGCTGACAGGTGCTAATGTTGTCTTAAATGATGCTCAACACACACAAATCTGTTAAAATATTTAAAAAGGGTATTTTGAACCTTTATTAAACAGCTAATAAGTAGTTTATTAAACAAGTAGTGCTAGTTAATACTATGTTAACAACCTGAATGGGGTAAATGCAGACAGACTTTTAATTTTAGTTAGCCCAAGGGTTTCCGATTAATTGTCATCCCATACAAAATCGCCGTGTTTAAGATCTTATTTCTTAAAAAAAAAACATCGATCTTGATTATACAACGACTTGCTTAATTAACCTAATTAACCTAGTTAAGCCTTTAAATGTCACTTTAAGCTGAAAAATAGTGTCTTGAAAAATATTTAGTAAAATTGTATGTACTGTCAATATGGCAAAAATAAAAGAAATCAATTATTAGAAATGAGTTATTAAAACTATTATGTTATATATTATATATAAGTGAGTCTTCTTTTGTTACATAAATTGGGAAAAAATCAAATGTATGCATCAATAATCATATACAGTTGAAGTCAGAATTATTAGCCCCCCTAAATTATTAGACCACTTGTTTATTTTTTCCCCAATTTATTTTTAACAGAGAGACAATTTTTTTCAACACATTTCTAAACATAACAATTTTAATAACACATTTCTCGTAACTGATTTATTTTATCTTTACCATGATGACTGTAGATAATATTTGAGTAGACGATTTTCAAGACAGTTCTATACAGCTTAAAATGACATTTAAAGGCTTAACAAGGTTAATTAAGTTAACTAGGCAGGTTAGGGCAATTAGGCAATTTATTGTTTAACAGTGGTGTGTTCTGTGAATTATTGAGAAAAAATATAGCTTAAAGGGGCTAATAATTTTGTCCCTAAAATGGTGTTTAAAAAATGCAAAACTGCTTATATTCTAGCCGAAATAAAACAAATAAGACTTTCTCCAGAAGAAAAAAAATTATCAGACATACCGTGAAAATGTCCTTGCTCTGTTAAACATCATTTGGGAAATATTTAAAAAAGAAGGAAAAAAATCGAAGGGGGCTAATAATTCTGACTTTAACTGTATATGCAAAAAAATATATATAAAAAATATTCCATTATAATGAGTTTAACCATATGTACTGCTCTTTCTAGAGTGTGTGAATGTGTTTTACCAGCTTCCGGTTGCATATGGTCATGTATAGAAACAGCACTCTGAAGCAGAAGAGTCTATAGGACATTTTTTGTCTACTTTTAGACTCCACTAATTGCACTTTGTTAGCGTCTCCTCTCAGCAGTGGTGATAGTAACACACTAAGTGTTTCATTTTGTTTCCTCAGTGGTGTTTGGGCAATTTGCCTATTTCCAGACAGCCATGAATGACTCTGTTGAGCTATTTGATGGGCCCAATCAGAATTCTAGGCTGCTAAGCTCCCTGGCTGGATCTCATTCCGGTAAGTAATAGCTTTACATTCACCCCAGTTTTGTGGCTTTGAATTTGTTTTGGAATGCACAAAACTCCTTAAAAAGAAGCAAACAGACATGCATGGCTTTTTAAATCAGTGAAACAAACATTTGAGCAGACAATTAAGTAGCCAATGAGCTCTCAAGTGTAGTTAAATGGCCCCTTTGTGAAAGGGAAAATACAGAGGAAGTGTGATTTCGGTACACTTGCTAATAGTTTTGTATTTGTAATTAATTACTTACTATTTGTGGGTCGCTAAACCAGTCATACGTGTCAATGTATTTTTAAAATTGAGATTTATACATCACCTGAAAAATTATAATGAAGATGCTTTCTATTGTTGTTTAGACACTATTTGAAAATCTGGGATCTGGGTGTTACCTTTGAGGTTGAGCAAATTCACTTGAGTTCATTTTCCTTTATTTTGTCACATCACATTAGATGTAATGCAAAATGAAAATACATTGCATTGACACTTAGCATTTTATTAGCACTGCTGGGGAACTAAAGTACTCGACCTGTGGCTGATATATAACCATAACGCACTGTTAATATATATATATATATATATATATATATATATATATATATATATATATATATATATATATATATATATATATATATATATATATATATATATATATATATACATACATATATATATATATATTTATATATATATATATATATATATATATATATATATATATATATATATATATATATATATATATATACATAAATATATACATAAATATATATATATATATATATATATATATATATATATATATATATATATATATATATATATATATATATGTATATATATATATATATATATATATATATATATATATATATATATATATATATATATATATATATATAAAGCAATATCACATGAGTAGCAGTATTGGCACTGGTGGGAGGGGTGTGTAAGTGTACCAGCAGTGAAAATATACAGCCATATTACACTGCTACGAGAGTGATATTGCATTTATACAACAGTTTGACAGCATAATTGTGTATATAATAAAGAAAATGAAACATGGAGAGTTTCAAAATCATTTTTTGTGAGGAACTACTTTCTTCTGCCATTCCTTCACATCTGCAGCTGACGTCAGCTACTTCACAAAAGTCACTTTAGAGCTGGTATTTGAATGATTCTCTAGCGTAATTTCTAAAGTGATGACAAAACAGGTGATTTTGCTCACATTTTAAGATTATAAGACTGAACGTCATTAATTTCCATCAGTCTACAGAAATATTCTCTACAGAGATTTCCCAATGTTTTTCTGTTCCAATCAGCATATCACAATCATTAGCCACGAAAAATCCAAAGCAAAGCAAATGCTACCAAATTACTATGGTAAAAATACAGCACTACAAAATACAGAAGAGAGAGATTGACTAAGAATGTCACTTACCTGTTCTATGATTTGTTCAGATGTAGTTTAAAATTTATAATGAAAAAACTCTGAAGAAAGAAGAAACTGACTTCTGACTTCAACTGTTTGTGTATGTGTATATATATATATATATATATATATATATATATATATATATATATATATATATATATATATATATATATATATATATATATATATATATATAAACCAAATAAAATCATTAAAATTAAGTTTTATCTATGCATTTTACTAATCAAAATGTAAGTCTTGATATATTTAGAGTAGGAAATGTATAAACTATCTCTGTGGAACATGATCTTTACAAAATTTAGTCTAATCTAGGGATTTTTGACATAAAAATCTAAAATCGGATCCTTTCTATGTAGTTTTGGCTATTGCCAAAAATATACCTGTGCAACTTAAGACTTGGTTTTGTGATCCAATATTTATGTATGCATGTGAGCAATTCCATGCAAATGTCAGGCTTGCCATGCAAATTAAGTTTTCACCAAAATACAGAAACCATTTTTGGTCTAAGCAAGTATTTTACACTACTTTAGAAATACTCAGAAGTGTCTCTGTCAATGTTTTTAAACTATTATATTTGATTTACCAAAGTCACACAAGTGCAATTTCACAACCATCAAATCCATAACGGAAAGATGCCACATCCATAATGAAGATTCGTCCTCAATGCAAAAATGTCAAATCAAATAAAATCTATCAGTTTTTGTTCTATAAAGAGCGATCTTTTATCCTTTTAATTATCATTGTTTTTTTTTTTTTGGGTTGTGCAGTTTAATTTAAATAATTTCTACAAAGTATGTTGTATACTGCAAACTCCCATACTTTTTGTCACATCCATAATGTATGTTTATTTTCCTCATTCAAAGTACAAAACATGTTTACAGATTGATATTTTTCTGGTCCTTTAACTCTGTAGTCAGTTGTTCTGGAAAATATAAACAGATGTTTAAATAAAATGTTAACCTATACTTTCTATATGATTTTATGTTTTGAGTTATATTGCAGTTATAGTGCTGATATTGCAGATGTCACATCCATTGTTTATGTATGTATGTATGTATGTATGTATGTATGTATGTATGTATGTATGTATGTATGTATGTATGTATGTATGTATGTATGTATGTATGTATGTGTGTATGCATGTATGACAGTGAACATGTACTTATTTTAGCATTGGGCTAAAATAACCCTTGGGCTAACCCTAACCCTAACCCTAACCCTAACCCTAACCCTATTTTAGCATTGGGCTAAAATAAGTCAATAAAAAGTCACCCTAAATAACTTCACAAAAGCGGTTTTGAAATTTAGGACAAGGCTTTTGCTTTGGGTCATATATAAAATATGCTTGCTCTTTTTTTTCTTCTTCTTCTTCCAGCTCTGCAGTCTGATGAAATGCTCTATTAAATATGTAAAATAAAAATGGAGAAAATGAAAATTTAAGATAAATTCAGCCTTGCATACCTAAAATGGCAAGTGTATTGCATTGATTAGATGTCTTTAGGTTTAACTAATGAAAATATTTAATAAAAACTTTAAAAACTGAGAAGATAACAGACATTATTAGACGTTTAACAAAAGCTGCACCTAAAAAAAGACTGTTACAGTATGAATGCTGTTTTTAACACAAGCTAATCCACAGGGGACGTGAGAAAAACATACAAACATCCAAGTAAGCTTTAATGATGCAAAATAATGCAGTAAAAGGAACGCTTGAACTTAAATATGAAGAGGCTGATTAACTAAACCGAAAACACAATACATAAACACAAAAAAGGTTTACTTGATAATATCCTCATAGTTTTTAAATATGCATGAGTAAATGATGCGGTCCCACTTTATATTAAGTGTCCTTAACTACTATGCACTTACATCAAAAAATAAATACAATGTACTTACTGTGTTTATAATGTATTTGAGAACACTTGTGGTGCTTTTGAGTTGGGTTAGAAGTTGGGTTATGGACAGGTTTGGTGGCATGGGTAGGTTTAAGGGTGGGTTAAGGTGTAAGGGATGGTCAACAGTGTATTTACAAATGTAATTACAAAAGTTAATTACAGATGTAATTACATACATGTATTTAATCAAGCATAAGTACACAGTAAATACATGTATTTACACAATAAGTGCATTGTAACAAACTATTAATTCCTGTGTAAGTACATATTAGTTAAGGCCATTTAATATAAAGTGGGACCAATAATACTAATCTTATATCAAGTACATTTAATCTGTGAATATCATAGACAATTGACTTAACTTATTTAGGGTTGTTTGGGTGAATATTAGGTAAAAGTCAATTGTCTATCTTAAATTTTGGGTTTATTCAAATGAATCAAGTAAAGTCAAAAGAAACATCGCTGAAATCAAATGAAGACTGTTCCTCAATTCCAAGAACGCAGAGAACAGAAATGCGTCCTGTAAGAAATGAGTTGCTGCGTTCTTCCTAATGGTCACATGACCTTCACATGTTTTTAATGAAAAATTATTCAAACATTACAATATTCATACAATGATTTAGTTTTTCCACTTTTCAAAATATATACTATACATAAAAACATTATAAATATATGTTGCACAATATAAATATAACTGAATTTAATACGAATTTCAGCAAATAAACACCCTTCATGTTTTTATTCCTTTATTAAGATGTTCATGGTCATGTTTATGTTCACCGTTTCATTTAGGGAAAGTCATGAGGTAAATAATGATGTCTCTGAACTTTAATAATAGATCTATATAAAATGCTGCGCTTCCCAGCTCCTGTCGCAATGACTTCTGGGACTTCTAGAGCGAGATTGGTGCTCAAGTCTGCATCGGTGCATCCTCGATATCAAAAACACATACGGGATGTTTCACGCATCCTAAGCCGTTTCTAAAATAGAGAATTCACATGTTGATTAGGACAAAAAATCCTTTTAATATTGAAAATATTCCTTCTATCATGTGCTATTGCTTTTTTTTTTTTTTATTTAGAACACAACTTAAATCAGCCTTTAGACTCGATACACTCCTTTTGATGTCGTCTATTTAGCAACCTGCTCTTGCCTGTGTTTTGAACCTGGGGTGCAATTCGTAGTTCAACCATTGGGTTGCAATCTTAGATACTGCACCTTTAATTCAAACTATGATGAACTGTTATGAATAAAAACGATCCTTTGTGAGTCTCTTTTGGAGAAAAAATAAACAAATAAATAAAGTTTTTAATGTAAAAAATGAACAGTTTGATTAACTTTAGTTAAATACAATTGTAAAACCTAAAATAATAAAGTTTTTTGAAGTGGAATATATATATATATATATATATATATATATATATATATATATATATATATATATATATATATATATATATATATATATTTTTATTTTTTTTTTTTTTATTTATTTTTTTTTTTACGTAACTTAGTTTAAAATATATATATATATATATATATATATATATATATATATATATATATATATATATATATATATATATATATATATATATATATATATATATTTAAACTAAGTTTCGTTTAAAAAAATAATCCAATGGCTGACTTCTCAGTCATGAAAATGACATTTGGAAATCAAATAAATGGTAATCAGTAAATTAAGATTTTCTTTTTCTTGATTTTTTTATTAACACCTGGCAACCAGAAGGCTGTAATTTTTTAAAAATATTTTAATTGCTATTTTTATCATATATATTTATTTTTCTATGATGACATTTTTTATATGCAGTTTAGTAGTTCACATACATTTTCGATCCACTGTATTTATATCAAGATTTAATCTTAATCTTGGATCCATGTTGTAACTTTCACCCTGTGTTTTTATGCTTTTTAAATTCCTTCTAAATAAAAATGTTATCCTTGTAGCTTGCTCCTGAATTATTGCCAGTATTATTAAGTGAAAGTGATAGCATGCCAAGAAAAAGAAAATTGCAGCTAATTCCGGAGTCTCCTCAGGATTGATGGCAACCATTGGATACAAACCGTTTGTATGGCATTTTTATGCTGTATATCTTCATGGTCTGCTGTGCAACACTACATTCTCATGGGAAGCGCTGTAAATTCATATAATTTCTATCTCAGCTTTGTGAGCAGTGGGCCGGAAATCTTGACAGCCCGCTCAATTCATAGTTAGAGTGTTTAACCCTGCAAGCCTAACTGTAATGTTTTTGTAGCCATCTATCAGCATTCTTTTTTTCCTGTGGATGCAACTTTGTGAAATTACATTTCAGATTTAGATGTGAATGCTCAACGTTTAGCTCAATGGTAAGTCAGACTGTTTAAATTAAATTAAATTAAATTAAATTAAATTAAATTAAATTAAATTTAATTTAATTTAATTTAATTTAATTTAATTTAATTTAATTTAATTTAATTTAATTTAATTTAATTTAATTTAATATATTTTAAAGTTTAATTTTAAGTTTAATTAAATTTTTTTCAAAGTTCTCAGAGCTTCGCTTAATGGTAAGTCAGCCTTTTGTATAGAGATTTAATTTCATAAAATCTTACAAATTTTTATTTTATTTTTTTGTTTGATTGTTATTTATTTTATTTTATTTTATTTTTTATTTTAGTATTTTACAATGTTTTAGAGGTTCGCTCAGTGAGATTTAACTGAATAAAATTTAATTTGATTTATTTTAGTTTATATAATATTTTTATTTATTTTTTATTTTTTATTTAATTTAATTTTAGTAATTTTTAGAGTTTTCATAGTTTAGTTTAATGGTAAGCAAGCCTTTAGCATGGAAGTTTTATATATATTTTTTATTATTAATATTTATTTTATTTTTTAGCTTTGATTATTTTTTATTTTATTTTATTCAGTGTTTTCATAGTTTAACTCAATAGTAAGTCAGCCTTTTGTATGTAGATTTTATTTAATTAAATTTTAAAAAAAATTATATATTTTTAGTTTTGATTACTTTTTCATTTATTCTCATTTATTTTAATTTAATTTACATTATCTTATTTTATTTATAAAATTAGCATTGAAATGTAATTAAATTAAATTTTATTATTTTAATTTTATTTTATTTTATTTTATTTTATTTTATTTTATTTTATTTTATTTTATTTTATTTTATTTTATTTTATTTTATTTTATTTTATTTTATTCAGAGTTTTGCCTAATGGTAAGTCAGCTTTTTGTATGAAAATTTAATTTAATTAAATTTAAATAAATTTTTATATACTTCTAGTTTTGATTAATTTTTCTTTTTTTCATTTATTTGAATTTTAGTTTAATTTAATTTACTTTATTTTATTTTATTTATAAAATTAATATGGAAATGTAATTAAATTACATTTTATTTTTAATTTAATTTTAGTTATAATTTAGTTTAGTTTTCATTTAAGTCAACCTTTTGTATGGAGATTTAATTTAATTTATTTTAATTTAATTTAATTTAATTTAATTTAATTTAATTTTAATTTTATTTAAACTTAAATTTATTCTACTTTTTACTTTTGATTATTTTTACATTCATTTTTATTTAATTGAATAATAGTTGAATTTTATTTTATTTTAGTTTTCTACAGTTCGAAGAGTTTAGCAATTAAATTTTTCAGAGTTCTCAGAGTTTAGCCTAATGGTAAATCAGTCTTTTGTTTGGATATTTAATTTACTTTACTTTAGTTTTAATTGAATTAATTTATTATTTTTTTATTTTTTTATTTTGTTGTAAATAATTCATTTTAATTTGAACTTTAATTTTAATTTTAAGTCCCTGATTTAACAGAGGATGTCACAGCAGAATCTACTCTATAAGTTTTACACAGTGGATGCCCTTCCAGCCACACCCTACCATGCTGGGAAACACCCATACATGCACACACTCATACACTACAGCCAGTTTAGTTCATTTTAATTGTAATTTTGAATTATCCATTTCCTCTGTGAACCTCTGTTTTAGGCTTATTGTTTCTGACCTGCTCTCTCTCACCACTCTTGCCTTAGAGGTTGATCTGCATTATTAAGCCATCTGTCATATACTCTACTGTGGACTGTTTGTTGCTGAACATTTGCCTCCACAAGCAACTCTGAAAAAAATGTAATGTCTGCTATATTGTGTTTTTGTAGGAGAAACCTTGCCCTTGGCCACCTCCCACCAAATCATGCTGCGATTCAGTGCAAAAAGTGGCCTGTCTGCCAAAGGTTTCCATTTTGTTTACCAAGGTAAGCGCACACGCATCTTTCAGTCTATAACAGGTCACCAAGCACAGCCAAGTCTTTGTCTTTAACTTATTTCCCAGCAGCATTTTTTAATATGTATACACTACCAGTCAAAAGTGTGGGGTCAGTAGGATTTTTAAATGTTTTAAAGTAAGCTTATCCTGCTCACCAAGGCTTCATTAAAAAAAAAATAAAATAGAGTAAGAACTTTAAAATTGTGAAATGTTATTGCACTATAAAATATATATTGTTATTGCAATATAAAATGTTCAAAAATAGACTAAATTAAATTTAATTTAGTCATTTATTTCAATGATTTTAAAGATGAATTTTCAGCTTCATTACTTCAGAGTCACATATACTTACACACACACACACACACACACACACACACACATATATATATGTGTTTTTTTAATAGTTGTATTGTTTTCATGTTGTATTACCACCTGATTGCAGATAGGTTTAATAAAACATTTGTGACAAAAAAAGCAGAAAAAAATGCATTTGCAGTAGTGCAATTTCAAGACATATAGTATACAATACACACACACACACACACACACACGTGTTACATACATACATTTTCCATAAACCCTAGAGATGGTTGTGCGTGAAATCCTAGTAGATCAGCAGTTTCTGAAATACTCAGGCCAGCCTATCTGCCACCAACAACCATGCCACGTTCAAAGTCACTTCAATCTCCTTTCTTCGCCATTCTGATGCTCGGTTTAAACTGCAGCAGATTGTTTTGGCCATGTCTACATGCCTAAATGCATTAAGTTGCTGCCATCTAATTGGCTGATTAGAAATTTGCGTTAATGAGCAGTTGGACAGGAGTACCTAATAAAGTGGCCGGTAAGGGTAATGTACACTATACTGTATAAGTGATGATAAAACATGAAAACAATATGAATACAGAATAAAATGCTTTCTTGTTGCTTAAAGAACATGCTTGGTTCTTTATTTAAACTCAATGGCAGGGAAGCTTTGTCTCTTAATTGAGAAGTTATCTCGTCAAAGGTGAGGAAAGAGTTAAGTTTCACATTTGAAGCGTTCAGTTAGCCTTTGGTGTGATTATGTGATGCATAAAGTGTCTCCATGGATAGGGTGAAATCACAGCTCGGGAGTGTGTACAGGCGCCATGCTGATCAGTATGCCCGAGCCCGCTTACTGTGGGAAATAGCTTTTTACATTTCACACAGAGAAGTTAACTGCGCAATCACTATGTCATAACCAATACACAATAGAGCCAAATGAGAAAAAGGTTTGAATTTGATATAATTTGTAATGCATTTAGCTTTGAGTGAAGCCAAATGGGAGAGTGATTTCTGTGCCGTTCTCGTGCGCATCTTGACAGTTGCCTCACAGGTTTATTCTCGGAGAACTGTTCTTAGACTTATTCATTGACTTGTTCTCATGACCGTTACTTTAAATTGATCTCTATTCATGTTTAAAGCTCACCAATGAGTGACAGTGGTATTTTTTTCTTAGCTAAGTTCATAATCTATCTAATCCATGTTTACTGTTTAAATTGACTACCCCTTTGGTTATGTTGGTGGCTGTTTTTGCCCCATTGACTTCCATTATAATGACATTTTTTGGATTGCAAATACATGACAGCGTATAATCATGCATTCTTAATTGTTGGTGGTTTTTCATGTCAGGAAGAAGCAAAATGGGTCATTTTTACAGTTGGTCATCTGTTGGCGGCATTAACCCTTTAGATAGGCCTGTGCAAAAATGTTTATTGGAGTAAAACAGCTGATTAAATACTGTGCATGTGCTTAAACACACTTACTATGTTGTTCTGAGAGCTGAGATGCTTATTTAGATTTTCTCTGACATATTAAGATATGTGCACACAGGTCTCTCTCTTTCTCTCTCTCACACACACATACACACACACATACACACACACACATACACACTCCACATAGTAGTCAGAAACTACTTTTTTTTGCTCTGAAACTCACGATCAACAGTAAAAATTCTAAATTGTACCTCTTCCCAAAAGGGAAAACTAGCAAAAATCAAGAATGCATGAATTATATACTCCATACATCATGGCTGGCTTTGCAATCCAATCATTATAATGGAAGCAAATTGGGCAAAAAAGCCACCAAGCATAATGAAAGTGTAATATATTTGCCCAGAGAGTAGTTTTTAATGTTTTTATTGTGGATAATTCATAATTGTCATAATTATACTTTATAGATAAAAGATAATGCTTTATAATGCTTTCAAATGACTTTATCTTGCTGGAGTTTATTGCTGTTTCACTTTACTTCAGGGAGCATTAACAAATCTAATACATGTTGGAGACATACTTGTTACATAAACGCACTAAATCACACTTCAGCAGCGTTTATTTGAGAGTGCACAATAAAATTTACACTTGAGCAGAGTATATTTGAGGGTGTGCAAGAAGTTTTGTGCATGAACAGAGAAAATCGGCGCGCAAGCAAAGAGACTCGCATTACACAACTGCGATCTCTACTTGTAATACTGCAGTCACGACATTTGTTATTGAAATAATGCCACAGGTAGTTAGTGGATCTGTGTTAAAGGCTCAACAGAGTCTGCCACCACAGTTAGAAAAAAATCCTAGAGGAAACTCTGGA